>NW_019154117.1:7351378-7468344 GCF_002288905.1 Enhydra lutris kenyoni
AGAGGGAAGCAGGCTCCCTGCTGAGCAGAGAGCCCGATGCGGGACTCCATCCCAGGACCCTGAGATCATGACCTGAGCCGAAGGCAGCAGCTTAACCCACTGAGCCACCCAGGCACCCCCCCTTTTCTGCTTTAAAACAGAGCCACACCGGAGGCCAGTGATGACAGCGTCTTCACAGAGCTGACTGTTCTTGCTGAGCTAGGCCATGCATTTCCTACCCCCAGGCAGCCGAGGTAGGGGGGGTGGGAGGGGTAAAGGGGGCGCCCAACATGACTGGAGCTGCCCTGGGTGCGTACCTATTCATTTGGGCACTCAGAGGCTCTCCCATGAGAGAAGAGCTGACTCCTTCATATGTCTTACAGCCTCTCTTTTTCCAGTAGAGAGGGAATCACTTCTGTTTTTATTTTCCCCCAAATGAATCTGAAAACAAAGGTTATGGCTTCCACGTGATAGAGAGTATCAACTAGACAGATATGGTAGCTTCTATTTATGGCGGTGTACTACAGGCTAGCATTTTACATATGTTTCCTATTACATTAGCACTTACAAATGATCTCCATTTGACAGACGAGCAGGACGGGGCTCTTAAATCCTAATGCGGGAGCATTTGCAGACGTGAATGTCCACAGGGGGTTGTTCTGCAGCTGTAGAAGTATTCACCCTGATGAAAATTACTGTATTCCTCTTAAAACCTTGAGCTGAATTACAGAGGAAGGTTTTAAGATCCTTGGCATAGAGAGAGGGAAGATGATGAAAAGCAAGTCGGATTTGGGGGTTGTCTGCAAGTGCGGCAGCCCACGGAAGAACGGCTTGGAGAATCGGTCTGTAATGAGGCTGAGCGTACAAGGCAGACAGCACGGAAGTCTGGGATACTACCAATCTGTGTGAGGATGTGTTTCCTGATGTGTACATATGTGAGCAGGAACAGCTTACTACAGTAGAATGATTGTATTACCTAATTTTTTTTAATAGAAATATAGTGGACACACGATGTGACATTAATTTCAGGTGAACAATATGGTGATTCAACAGGTCTGCACATTCTGTTACGCGACCATCTGTCACCATACAACCTTATGACAGCACCACTGACTACGTTCTCCATGCTGTCCCTTTCATCCCCGTCATTTAGAATTCCGTAACTGGAAGCCTGTACCTCGCGCTGCCCTTCACCCATTTTACCCACCCATCCCCCCCTACCATCCTACCCTCTGGCAACCTCTGGTTTGTTTTTTATATTTATGGATATGCTTCTGCTTTTTTGTTTGTTCACTTTATTTTTTTTTAGATTCCACATATAAGTGAAATCATGTGGCATTTGTCTTTCTCCGATTTATTTCACGTAGCATAATGTCCTCTGTTGTTGTCCATGTTGTTGCAAATGGCAAGATCCCATTCTTTTGTTATGGCTGAGTAATATCCTGTGTGTGTGTGTGTGTGTGTGTGTGTGTGTGTGTGTGTGTGTGTGCGCGCGCATGCGTGCGCACACATACCTCGTCTTTATCCATTCATCTGCTGATGGACACTTGGGCTGCTTCCATAATTAGGCCATTGTAAATAATGCTGCAGTGAACACAGGGGTGCATGTATCTTTCCAAAATTACTGTCTTCATGTTCTTTGGGTAAATACCCAGTAGCAGATTTTCTAGATTGTACAGTATTTCTATTTTTTAATTTTTTTTTTTTTTTAGGAACCTCCATACTGTTTTCTATAGTGGCTGCACCTGTTTGCATTCCTTCTAACAGTGCATGAGGATTCCTTTCTCTCCACATCCTCTCCAACTCTTGTTATTTCTTGTCTTTTTCTAGCCATTCTGACAGGTGTGAGGTGATCTCTCATTGCAGTTTTGATTTGCATTTTCCTGATGATGTGTGATGTTGAGCATTTTTTTTTTCATGTGTATGTTGGCCATATGTGCATCTCCTTTGGAAAAAATGTCGATTCGGTGGACCTAATTCTTTCTATCTTCCTGCATCCAAGTCTCTGCCATAAAACCTTTCTGGGCTTTCCTAGATTGGGTGGGCTAATCTGGTCTGCTCTTGGACTCTGAATTTGGCCTTGTGACTTGGTTTGGCCAATGGGTTGAGCAAATGACATGAACAGAAACTTATACAGTGCTCACATGGTTGAAACTGCATCCCCTCTCCTGCCCATTGCCATGGCCATGGGTGCATGCCTGCTGGAGGATGGAGGAGATGTGGCCTAGTCCCCCCTTTCATCCCAGCTGTCACCCAGCTGATCATCAGACATATGAGTGACTGGCACCAGCCCAAATGAGAAGGACCTTCTGGTTGAAAACAGCCCAAACTGCTGACTTGCAAACTCATAACTAAATCAGTGCTTGACATTTTAAGCGATTAAGTTTTGGGGTAGTTTGTGATGCATCATTATTATAGCAATAAATAACATAATTTATGAATAGCTGGACACATATTTATCATGGGTGTGTGCTCAAAAAAATCTTAATTACGAGGCGTGTGATCAGTAAAAGACGTGGAGACAGCTGTGTCGGAGTTTGTTTTGGGATTCCACTTCTTACTCTCATTTCTGTTCAGTCATGTCTGTACAGATGGGTTTCTTCTCACCCTTAAAATTTCAGCTCAGTGTCGTTTTCTCCAGGAAGGCCTCTCCGGCCATCCTATTAAAGATGGATTGCACACCCAGCTCTCTCTATCCTGTTATCTCATATGAGACACACCAGTAGCTGAAACTATATATTCTCTTTCTCCATCAGAATGTAAACTGCGTGAGAGAAAGAAAGTTATCTTTTGGGGGGTTTTGTTCTATTGCTAACCCAATATCCCTAGTGTTTATATCACCCACTAGGTGCCCTGGAATTGATCAAAGAACTCTAGCTCAGTGAATGTGTAAGATGGATTTTGTGATTCTCATGAAGAATTCATCTTCACGTTTTGTATCTTTATTTGGCATCTACATAGGGAAACAAGGCGTCCTGTCTGCATCATTTTGGCAACATTCTCTTCTCTTTGCTCTATGAGAATATGGACCCTTGGTACACAGTGTGGCATGCCATCAGGAGGATGGGGAAGAACTTTCTTAATCTCTGTTGTCCTGGGGCATAAAGCAGTGTTTGAATGTTCAAGGGGGAATCTGCTCCTGTTGTTATCATAGATTAGTTTAGAAACATAGATTAGTTCATAATGATTTTTACTAGTCTCTGAAATTCTCAGAATGAGATGGACAAAGTCCACTGGTAAAGGTTGAGGTTGGTCAACAGTGAAGCAGAAGTGTGCAAATTTTGGCTTGTGAAAATAGTGCCTGATGGAGATAATGTCCACGAAAGAAAACTCGCTTTGGCAAAAGCAGTAATCGTTAAAATGTGTTACTGATAAAAATTAAATGGTGATTTTAGTTTTGATTGGAAAACTTATGGAAAAAACTGATTTTGACTAAAACTGTTTTAGTTAACATAAAAAGGGGGTAATTTGAAAGTTTTGAGGGTCATTGTACATTACATAGATCAAGAAATTAAATGGAATCAATAGGCATTCACTTCAAGAAATTTTTTAAAAGAAAAATCCTCACTAGCAATAGAATTCTTACCAATTTTTGTATTAATACACAAAATTTTAAAAAGTTTTCTGGGTTGAAAGTATAGTACAGAATGTCCCCTAGGCCCCACCTACATACACGCTGGTCTTCTAAGATACTTGGTTAAATGGAAACTTGACTCTTGAACTTGGTAATGTGTCCATCAGCATGCGGATTTGTTCTTCTCCCTTACTGCTTTACTCACCTCCAAAGTAAATGTCATTTGCTGGGGACAAAGCATCCTCTATCAGCTCCATCTGTACACATGGTTTATCTACTATGGGGATGACCTTTTGTCACCAGGAATGTGATCGGAGGTGTGGCATTGGGCTAGCTCATGGGGAAGAGCCTAATGTCATCCCATCACTGAAGAAAGCCCACAAATCCTATTTGACATAGGAGTTCTACTTTTCCCTGACAGAAGACTAACTGCATTATAGGGCTCTGTAGCCACCCTTTTTTAGGGACAAGAAAACTTAGGACAGGGAGTAAGAGAGTGAGGTTTCACAATTATTCAGGGTCACAGTTAATTATTAGCAGATCAGGGACTAGAATCTAAATTTAAATCTTCCATCTTGCTGAACTACATTGTTAGTAGCCCTGGGTTGGTTCATCTCAGAAATCCACACCAGACTCGAGGTTCTAACAAACCCAGTGTTAATGTTGAAAATAACCAGTTCCTTACATGGGAAAAACTGGTTGTATTTGCTTAATGTTTCTAACAGCATTACAAACCATCTACTTTTAAAAATAGACAAATGACACACCCACTTCTTTCCTACGCCCAAATGTCAGCTTATCCATCAGCATGTCCAGTGATCAGGGATTTCCCAGGGATTTAGCTTAGCATAGCAGAAATGCGGATATTTGAGCAAATGGCATATATTACCACAGAGAGGCAAATGCCAAAGAAAACAACAAAAATGACTGAAAGACTGCAAATTAGGCAAGGCACGCCCTAGACGTGAAGCTTGAAAGAGGCAGTTGCTGGGTGTAGGAAGGGCATGGATTTAGTTTGGATGAATTTAGGTTTGGGTCCTTACTCTGCTACCTTTAGGTGGGTGTCTACACTCAAACCTTCTGCACCTCGACTCCTCCAGCTGTAGAATGGGGCAAGAACACCAGGCCCTAAAGGAACTTCAGCGATCCTGGATCAAGTTTGGGTTGTAGATGCTTCTCTCCACACTCAGGATTGGCTAGCAGCAGTGGGACCTCAGTTAGGATGGACACGGGTCAGCCAAGTCTCACTTCTTCCCTGCATAAACTTACTTTCCTTCGAATCTGAAGCCAGTTCCAATTTGTCCTCTTTAAAAAAAAAAAAAAATCGTGATCCTAACCATTTCACAGGTTGTGATACTGAAATCAGATAAAATTTACAAACAGGACAACAGGTGTTCTGTAAGTGGTGAATAAGAATGAGGAGGATGGATGGGTCCCACATACATAAACAAGGAATCCTTCTTAAAATCAGCCTGTCCAGGGACGTAAGACTAAATCTAGATTCGGGGGGCGCCTGGGTGGCTCAGTGGGTTAAAGCCTCTGGCTTCAGCTCTGGTCATGATCGCAGGGTCCTGGGATCGAGCCCTGCATCGGGCTCCCTGCTCGGCGGGGAGCCTGCTTCCCTTCCTCTCTGCCTGCTTCTCTGCCTACTTGTGATCTCTTTCAAGTATATAAATAAAATCTTAAAAAATAAATCTAGATTCGGAAGCTCCTAGGACCGAGCTGAATTCAGTTACTTACGGGACTTTGTCTTTCCAGCTTGGTTCTGTTTGCCGGAGGCAGCAGAGCCCTGGAGGGAGCAGGGGCCCCTACCCCAGGCAGGGAAAAAGTCGGGGAACAAAGCAAGGCAGGCCGCTGATCGCCCAGGACGGGGCCGACTGGCCTCCTCCAGGCTGGGGAAGGGGGCGGGAAGCCGGAGCGTGGGTACTCACCGCGGCCCACCACCAGGCGTGGGGGATGCTCGTGAAGTTGGTGTTGGGGATGTCGTGCTCCACGGAGTAGACGGCGGCCGAGAAGGTGAAGATGCCCATGGCGATGAAGAGCATGAGGCAGCCCACCTGCTGGTAGCACCGGCGCAGCGTGAAGCCGAAGGCGCGCAGGCCGGTGGAGTGGCGCGCCAGCTTGAGGACGCGCAGGACCCGCAGGAGGCGCATGACGCGCAGCGCCTGGCCCACCTTGCCCACGCGGCCCACCGCCTCGATGTCGTGCTCCCGCGGCGAGCCCTTGCCCTGCCGCTGGTCCTCGCCCGTGATGCCCT
Source organism: Enhydra lutris kenyoni (assembly GCF_002288905.1). Lineage (NCBI taxonomy): Eukaryota > Metazoa > Chordata > Mammalia > Carnivora > Mustelidae > Enhydra > Enhydra lutris. The sequence continues at coordinate 7,357,189 of NW_019154117.1, forward strand.
CGAGCAGCAGCTGCAGGTAGAGCGGCAGGATGGCCACCAGGTCGACCACGTTGAGGGCGCTGCGCGCGAAGCCCCGCAGGTCGGGCGTGGAGGCGAGGCGCAGCAGGAACTCGAGCGTGAAGAAGGCGATGCACAGCACCTCCACGTGCTCCAGGACCGGCCGCGCGTCGCCGCCGCCCGCGCCCGGCCCCGCCTGCTGCTGCATCTCCTCCACCGTGTTGAGCGCCAGCGCCACGACGGAGATGAGCACGAAGAGGCTGGAGGCCACCCCGATGGCCTTGGCGGCGACGGACGAGAAGGGCTTCTCCATGAGGTTCCAGAGGCGGCGGCGCTGCGGCCCGAAGAAGCGCATGTCGCGGAAGAGCTCCTCGGCCTCCTCCGCCTGCGCCTGCGCGCGCAGCTCGCGCTGCACCTTGAGCTGCTCGCGGAGCTCGTCGCGCCGCTCCTCGAAGCAGATGCGGCAGCAGCGCGGCGTGTACTTGAGCCGCACGCCCCAGTAGCCCAGCTCCTCCAGGAAGCCGCGCGGGCACAGCTCGTCCAGCACCAGCAGCACCCCGGACGTGTAGAAGTTGTAGACCAGCTGGAAGACGGCCGGGTCGCGGTCGAAGAAGTACTCGTCCGTCCGCTCCTCGTAGTCGTCGCACAGGCCCAGCTGGCGGCTGCGGCTGGTGGACGTGGCCAGGCGGCCCAGGCGCGTCTTGGGGTAGCAGGCCAGCTGGCAGCAGTCCAGGCGGTAGCTTTGGCCGCCCACGTTCACGTTCAGCGTGGACAGCGCGGCGGCGAGGTCGGGGCTGCTGGCTGGCGGGGCGGCCTGGGCCTCGGGCTGCCGAGCCTCCTCGCCTGGGTCGTCCCTCAGGCCGTCGTCCTCCTCGCCGTCCTCGTCCTCCTCGATGTAGTAGTTATAGTTGCCCTCGGTCCACGGCGGGATGCTGGCCGGGGAGCCGGAGCGGGCCCCCACCGAGCAGATGCTCCGGCGGTGCGGGCCGGCCCCGGCCTGGGATGCCTGCTCGCTCTCTGGAGTGTTCCAGGGCCTGTGGCCCCAAGACCGCCTCCGCTCGCTCTGCTTCAGCATGGCTGCGGGGAGCGAGCCCCTTGATCCGCCTTCCTGGCAGTCGTGGGGTCTCTGGGCTGGTCCCCGCCGCTGGGAGGACGGGGCCTGCACGGGCGCGGACGTGGAGCAACCTGCCGGGGGCGAGGGACCGCAGCAGTCCAGCCCTCCGAGCTGCGCAGATGGCTGTTGACTGCTCTAATCGTGCTGATAGGGAAGCAGCAAGTGTTAGGAGGGATTTAGAGCCTCTTAGCTCCTTTCCTCCCCCTCTCCCTGCACTCCCTGACGTCGGGCTTGATTATGTGGTCGTAAATCTGTAGATAATCGGGAGGTGGCAGGGATTATTGCTAATAAAAATGTCGCCAGCCCCTAGGCCTGTCCTTAGGAAGAGCTCAGTGTTCTTGTGCTGGGGTGAAAGCCCCTGATTTAACTCCAGAATCCAGATGCCTGTGTCCTGGCCTCTGCAGGAACGAGGACAGAAATGGCAGCAGAACGCTTAAAGCGGACTTTATCACAAGCCTGTTGTCTTCTTAGCGCGGCCCCTGTTTAGATCACCTAAGACTTCAGTGATCCCCTTCCCGTTCTTTCACGTGATCCTTTCTGGTTTTTTCCACATGGGTGCTACTTAGCACTGCTTTAGAATCCAGTCCTATCGTCTCTGTCCCGGCCTCCATCCCCTTTGTCTCTGTTTCTCTGCCTCTGTTTCCTTCCCCGCTTTGCAGTAATGAGAGCATATTCCCGGATGCAATCCCAGGACCAGTGGGTACACGTTCTCGTAGCCCTAATTAGCTGCTCTGTTAGGGTCAGATGTAAAAGTGGCCAGACTTGATTCCAAGGAAAAGGTCTCCTTCATTCTTCAAGACATCGCTTTAATTTTTTTTTTTTTTTTTAAGTCTCTTTCTATGTGGAAAGCAGCATGCTAGATGCTGGGGGTAGGAATCCTATAGGGACACAGTTACTCTGGTTTTGTGGGTGATGGAGTTGAGTAAACACAGCAAAAGAGTGAGTAAAAAATACAGGGTAGCAGAGGAGAGGAAGGGATTTGTTCTGACCAGAGAGTATGTTTTCGAATTCAGTTATTTCAAATAGCTAATAATTGTTGATGGCAAAAAATTCAAAAGGTGCCAAGGATGCATTCCAGAAGACAGTGTCTCCCTCTCCCAAACCGAACTTGCACTTATCAGGTGTGCCTCTGAGGGTGTAAGCACTGCTGTTGTTCTAGAATACTTTTCGGTCGTTCTTCCAGAAATATCCTAAACATATACAAGCAAAAACCTGTCTCCACCTGCCATCTGGATAGCGCTCTACTGTTAACACAGATCACTGTGTTGATCACAGTGGACAGTACATTGTCCACATTGCTTTTTCCAATTAACTGTGTGTCTCAGAGGTGTTTTCACATCTGAACATACACGTCCACCTGATTTTGAAGGTAGCCCCATAGTAGTCTGACAGGGATAAACATTCAGGTTGTTTTATATCTTGGCTCTTGGAAACAACCATGGAACAAATAACCTTGTGTATATATTACTTTATACACGTTCAAGATGGAAGAAGGATTACCAAGAAACCTGACCAGAGAGGACAGAACAAACTGGACAGATACCTTGGGAAGACTCTGAAAATGATACCATCTTCAACATGCGTGAATGATTCTATTACTTAAAATAATGTCCTGTCCTATAGGAATGTGTGGGTGTCATTGGAATCCTGGTTCAAACAAAAAGCCTAAAACATTTTTGAGAGTTGGAAATTTGGTGGTATTTAGGAATTCCTATGAATATTTTTAGTTGTGATAATGGTCTTGTAAGGTTAAAGGCTGTGTGTCTTTTAGAGACACATACTGACTTATTTATGGGTGGAAGGATACCATACCTGAGCTTTGCTTCAAGAAAATAGGGGGAAAGGGAAAAGGGGTTGGCCATAGTATGGGACCAAGACAGGCCATGGGTTAGTAACTGTTGACACTGAGTGATGGGGGCATAGAGGTTCATTATGCTACTCTGCTTTCATATGTGTTTGCATTTCTTCATAATAAAGTTTTTTGGGGCACCTGGGTGGCTCAGCTGGTTAAATGTCTCCCTTAAGCTCAGGTTATGATCCCGGGGTCCTGGGATTGGGCCCCACATCAGGCTCCCCGCTCAGTGGGAGGTCTGCTTCTCCTTCTCCCTCTGGTCCTACCCCCTGTTTGTGTGCACACTCTCTATCTTTCTCAAATTAATAAAATGTTTTTTAAAGAGTTTTTAAAAAAATGTATATGAAGGACAAATTATTAGGTCAAAGACTGCATGTTTGCAATTTTGATCAATGATGTCAATTTCCCTCATAAAAATTTTTACTAATGTGTAACTCACCATCACGCTTCTTGAGCTCCGCCCATTTGATAGGTAAAAAAGGACATGTGCAATAATTTTAATTTGCACTTCTTTTACTGGGAATGCAGCTCACCATCTCTTCCTGTCATTAGTTGTGTTTCTTTTTCTGCTTTTCATTGATAGGTTGGTATTTCTTTGACAGATTTGTAGGAGAGCTATCTATATTTTGGGTATAGACCCCTTGGCATATGGATTGCAATTTTCATGTCTGACTTGATCCCTTGATGAGTTTTTGTTCCCATGTACATTTTTTTTTATTCGGAGACTTCTCACTGTGGTGGCATATTGGGAAACTTCACTGCTCCATAATCTGGAAGAATTTTCTTCTTACAGTTTTCCTTCTCACATTTAAGGATTTGATCCAAGAAGAATTAATTTTGAGGTAAAGAGTGAAGTGTAGGGACCCAACTCTGTTTTCCAGGTTTTATCCACATGTCCCAACACATTAACTGGATAATCCGTCTTTCCCCCACTGGTCTGTAATGCTGTCCTTACCATGTAGTTCAGTTTTAATTATGTTTCCGGGTCGTTGGGACAGGTCACAGTTGCTACAAGGCTGATGACCTTGTTTGGCTTTCCATAGACCTCAACCCTCCAAGCTTAAGGTAATGCCTAATCAGGCCTAGCCTTAAAGTTGCTCAATGCCCTTCTCGTGCTCCCCTTTTGGCATGTAAAGCTGATGTCGCTTCTCCATCCACCCACCGAACTGTTCTCCAGTTCCCTTGCTTCTTTCTGTGCTGCTCAGTACTACCAACAAGTAGCTTCACTATGTGGAAGGGATCACGTTCTTATAAAAGATCATCACTGCTCTCAGAATTCCCGTTGCCTCTCTTTCCATTGCACTGCTATGCTGCTGCTAAGATTTCATGCTGTCACAGCTTTTGTCCCGAAAAACAGGAGAGTTAGTGATGTTTGAGCGGCATGGCATTGCCTGGATGGACCGCACTTCTTGGTCTTGTACTCCCCAGTGCGTGTGTTGGTGTGGACATGTTGCTTGGATTTTGCTCTTGGGTTTTTTTTTTTTTTTTTCTCCTTTGCGAGGGCAACTGTAGGTGATTATCCCTATATGGAAACCCTTTCTATCCATGAGAACTGTCCAAAAGTAGAATGGGAACACATTTAAGAATTTGTAGGGCAGGGATGCCTGGGTGGCTCAGGCTGTTGGGTGTCTGCCTTCGGCTCAGAGTGTGATCCCAGGGTCCTGGGATCGAGTCCTGCATGGGTCTCCTTGCTCAACGGGGAGTCTGCTTCTCTCTCTGCCTGCAACTCCCCCTGCTTGTGCTCCCTCCCTCTCTCTTTCTCTCTCAAATAAATAAATCTTAAAAAAAAAAAAGAATTTTTAGGGCAGAGGGAAACCTGAATGATCTTCAAGTCAGCTTCTGCCTTGAAATTACTAAGAATCCAAGTCTTTCCTTCATGATTCATCTGTCTTGGATTCCCTCCTGCCTTTCTTCTGTGATCCCCATCCTTCAAAAGTCAGTACAGACATCCTCCTCCTCTTTGAGCAACGCTTCTCTGACATTTCTGTGTGTTTTGTCAGGATGGGTCAGCTGCTCCTTGTCAGTGTTTTCATTTAAGGTGACATGTAACTTAGAACATGAGGCACTTCTTTTAATGAAGAGAGACTTAAAAAGTTTCCCATTACGGGGGCACCTGGGTGGCTCAGTGGGTTGGGCCTCTGCCTTCAGCTCAGGTCATGATCCCAGGGTCCTGGGATCAAGCCCCGCATCGGGCTCTCTCCTCAGCGGTGAGCTTGCTTCCCCCTCTCTCTCTGCCTGCCTCTCTGCCTACTTGTGATCTCTGTCAAATAAATAATTAAAATCTTAAAAAAAAAAAAGTTTCCCATTATGGAAGTTCTATAAGTGCATTAGAGAAGAGTTGAAAAAACAGAGTAGAACACTAGTAACCAATACAGTAATAACAGCATGCCCAGACACTGGACTGGGTTAACCCTTAAACAACCTATCATGCAGGCACTTTTCCTTCTTCATGGCTAAAGAGACTTGGATACAGAGGAGTTAAATGACTAGCCCACAGTTGCACACAAAGTAAATTGTGAAGCTGGGTTTTGCTCCAGACTAACCAGCAGGTTATAAAACAGCATCTACATAAAAAAAACCCTATAGTCTGACCCTCCAAAGACACTCACAGTTAATATTTTAACCTGTGTCTTTCCATCCAATTACACACACACACACACACACACACATCTATTTACCATGGTTGCTCGTATTGGACATAAATTATGTATCCTGCTTTTTTCATTTAACATTTTCACATACACATTTTTGATTTAAAAAACCCCACTTTGTAATCATTATTTTATTTATTTTTTGAAAGATTTTATTTATTTCGGAGTGAGACAGAGCACGAGCAGGCAGGAGATCCGACACGGGGCTCAATCTTAGGACCCTGGGATCATGGTCCTAAGCTGAAGTCAGATGCTTAACTGACTAAGCCACCCAGGCGCCCCTGTAATCATTATTTTAAACAACTACAAAATACTCTATATTGTGGATGTGCCATCTATAACTAGACTAAATCTCTTTTCTGGAAACAACTACTTTTCAGTATTCCACTGTTTTAAGTAATGATGTGATAAAAATATGTTTGAGAGGTTTTTTTCCTTTGGGTTTTTTTTTTTTTTTTTTCGGGGAGGGGGATGGTGTTCTGAGTAATTCTTTGAGACAGTTTGACTAGATTTTTTTTAGGCCATTCTCTTTTAATATTGAGCCTTCCCACATGCTGTTTCTGCTGTTTGTTCTGTTTAAGACAGCCCCTCTCCACACCAGCCTGTCTCCTCTCCTTCTGGACAACTCGTGTTCACCTTTTGTAGGTGGAGAGCTAATTCCTCTTAGGCTGTCCTCCAGCCTAAGGCAGTCCTGCATCCTCCAAAGCTGAATTCAGCCCTCCCCACCCCCAACAGGTGCTTCCCTAAAAGCTTGACTTCCCCTAGTAGAACCCTTTGCACAAATGCTATCTGCCTGTAAACAAGACTGAGTTCCGGAAGGTTCTAGTCCACTGCCTGGAATACAGCAGGCACTCGAAACTACCAGCTGGAAGATCGAAATATTTGGTGCCTCTTGCCAGCTTGCTTTGCAATTCGCCTCCCTGCTTACTTGTCGCCCTAGAATATGGGAGCGTCTTCACGGTAGCTCTGCTAGAATTGCATTGCCGGCTGCTCGTTGCTTGCTGGGAAGTGAAAATAGCATTATAGGTTTATTTTAATCAATCCTATATTAATTATTCACTCGTGTGCTCCCCACTAGCCTCTAAAGTCTTCAAGGGCAAAGACAATCTTTTCTCTGGGGCCCCAGCACCAAGTAGAGTGTCCAGATGTAGCAGATTAGAAAAATATGTTGAAGATCTCTCTGTACCCTTAAAACTGCATGTAAATCTAGAATAACCTCAAAAATGTTAAAGATTTACTTCTTTAGGGGCACCTGGGGTGGCTCAGTGGGTCAAGCGTCTGCCTTCAGTTCAGGTCATGATCCCAGGGTGCTGGGATCGAGCCCCACATCGGGCTGCCTGCTCTATGGGGAGTCTGCTTCTCCCTCTGCCTCTACCCCTTCCCACCACCCGTGCGCTCTCTCTTGCTCTCTATCTCTCTGAAATAGAAAAATAAAATCCTAAAAAAAATTTACCGCTTTGCACTGACATACCCCAGACTTACTCTGAAGGGAGGAAAACTGGGCTTTGAGGAATGGGGGCTGGAGTCCTGCCTGCTTTTCTTCGGTGACCGAGACCGACAGGCAGCGTGGCACGAGACAAAGAATGTTAAACGAAGACCAGATTTTGAGTTCTGGTTCAAAGCTTCGGGAAAATTGCTTCAACCTTTTTCATTGCCATTTCCTCGTCTATAGGCTGTGCAGGATTTCCTGTTACTATAAAAAGAGAACACCCCTCTACTCTATTTTCAATTGGCCACATTATGCCAAATGCGAGCATCTACTGTTCAGCAAAAGGTGGTCATCTCTCCCTCATCCAGCTACCTCTTACCCCAATGCCTGATTCTATACCTACAACACGTGAATATATTTATTTTTAGCCTCTGGAGAGTTTCTGAGCAGAGAAAGAATTCACATTGACAGTCCACTGTGAAAATTAACTCCTTTATGTTAGAGACCACTAATAGAACTTCATATGGAGATAGAAATATTTGTAGGGCTCAAAACATGACTAGTGCCACTGAGGAACAGAACACATAGATATAAAATATTTTTAAAAAAATTAAAAAAATAAGGATTTAAAATTAAATTTTATTTGGTCTTAATTTATCTTATATATATTTCATAGTCCTGTATGGCTAGTGGCTACCATGTTGGACAGAACAGATTTAAGAAGCTGTGTCTGGATTCTTTTTTAAATATGTACTGGCCCCAGGAGCAATGAACTTTTAAGACATTAACACCTGAGTCAAGTGAGTTTGCTAGCATAAACTGGCTTACTACTTTATTTTATTTTATTTTATTTGTCCAGTGTTCCAAGATTCACTGATTATGCACCACACCCAGTTCTCCATGCAATACGTGCCCTCCTTAATACCCGCCACCAGGCTCACCCAACCTCCCATCTCCCTCCCCTCCAAAACCGTCAGTTTGTTTCTCAGAGTCCGCAGTCTCTCATGGTTCATCTCCCCTTCTGATTTCCCCCAATTCACTTTTCTCCATCTCCCAGTGTCCTCCATGTTATTCCTTATGCTCCACAAGTAAATGAAACCATATGATAATAGACTCTCTCTGCTTGACTTATTTCACTCAGCATAATCTCTTCCAGTCTCGTCCATGTTGCTACAAAAATTGGGTATTCATCCTTTCTGATGGAGGCATAATACTCCATAGTGTCTATGGACCACATCTTCCTTATCCATTCGTCCGTTGAAGGGCACCTTGGTTCTTTCCACAGTTTGGCAACCGTGGCCATTGCTGCTATGAACATTGGGGTACAGATGGCCCTTCTTTTCACTACATCTGTATCTTTGGGCTAAATACCCAGTAGTGCAATTGCAGGGTCTTAGGGAAGCTCAATTTTTAATTTCTTGAGGAATCTCCACACTGTTTTCCAAAGTGGCTGCACCAACTTGCATTCCCACCAACAGTGTAAGAGGGTTCCCCTTTCTCCACATCCTCTCCAACACACGTTGTTTACTGTCTTGTTAATTTTGGCCATTCTAACTGGTGTAAGGTGGTATCTCAATGTGGCTTTGATTTGAATCTCCCTGATAGCTAGAGATGATGAACATTTTTTCATGTTTCTGTCAGCCATTTGTAGGTCTTCTTTGTTAAGACTAAAAAGGAGTGAGATGGGGAGTTTGGGTAGGACAGTGAATGGAGCAATGCCACTGAGTCTGAATAGGTGTGGGGTAGGCGTGGGGGTGGGGCATTTCAGAACAGATTGATTCGGGATGGCTCAGGAAGAGCCTAGAATTAAAAGGGAAAAACCAAAGTCAGTGGTAAGAAGAGCAAGGTTGCCGAGAACAGACACTTCTGCAAATTCACCCAGACCCAGGCCTAAGAAAGAGAGAGAGAAGTTCAGTTTTCACTTGGGGAGCTGCATTTCCTTTCAGGTCTTTGAAGTCCTTGTTAGTAAAGGTAAATGACTAAGGTCAGAATTATAAAGTGGGAAATTGAGATGGGGATCTGAGTGATTAATACTTAAGCCCAAACCAAAGAAATAAAAAGAAAACCCCAACAGTCTCCCCAGCTCCCAGTAAAGGAAAAAGAGGAGCTTTTGGAGGAGGAAAGCTCTTGTTAAGGCTGGTGAATTTCTTCCAATAATCAAATTACTGAAGTATTAGCTTACCTCCTTCTCTTTAAACTTGCCCGTCTCATCTTAGGTAAAATGGGCAATGGATGGAAACCGTGATTGATTGCCAAATGTCTCAGCCAGTTGAAATCCTCTTTGACCCACAGAAGGTTTCCTGTGTGTTTGGAAACAGGAAGGGTGAGGGATGGGAGAGGGGAAGGCTGTAAGGAAACATTTTTGTAGTTAGTGTCCTGTAATCACGGTTAATCGGGGTGGGGGGTGCACCCCCATCTGCAAGTACATCGTCTTCTTTAATTCCCTTTTTTAAAGATGAAGAATCTGGGGCTCATCGACCAGCCACCTGGGTACCTTCCTCCCATTTGTGCTGCTCTGGCAGAATGTGCAGCCCTAATGGGGTGTCCCTTACTTACCAAAACTCCACTTTGATTTCTGATCTTCGTTTATGATTTCCCCTACAGATTCACAGACAGTCTTCCAACATGATTCTTTTTTGTTCTTTTTGCCCCCACTGGCACGATGGGTCAGGCTCTTCTTCTGTTTTGGAAATGGATGCAAGCCAATTCAACATAAAGTGTAAATATACTGTGTATAACACCCTCTGAGACTTCTGAGCTAGGGGGGGCCCGGTGGTTGTCTGTTCCCACTGTCCACTTCCGAGATAAGGAAACTGAGCTGTCCCATCTATCAGTGCCCGACTCTGGAATCCTGTTCTAACTCTCCCTAACTTGACATTGTTCCAAGCATCATCACATCTGGTTTTTCACCTTGAAGTTGTGTCCGTGTGAAACCAGCAAGTTGTACAACTGGAAGGTGTACTTTTGAGTAATTTAAATATCTGATCTTAACATTAGTGAAGAGCTAAGATGGGTAACACAAACTAATGTCCTTCACTGGTCTAATTCCATGGTCAATGTCTCTGTCCTCTATTTTGTGTTGAGAAGGTAGGTACAGTTGTATTTCACATAACTTCCAGAAACAACCTCTTCTGCCCAAATGAGAACCTTGGCTGCTTTCTGTGGTAGAGTAGACCCCGTTGATCTTTAAAAAGTTCAGCCTTGTATGATTGGACACCACTTTGCTCTTCACTTCCATTGGTTTCCGGGGTTCTCTCCTGGCCTCTGCCTCGGGGTGTCTGTTTCTGCTCTCTGTACTCTGAGAAGAGAGATTCTCTCTGACCAAGTCTCCTGAAGAAAAGAAATGAGGCTCGTGAGCACTGCTTTTGATACAGAGAGAAAGCATTTGCAGAAAATGCTCATATCCCACAATTTTTTTTTTTTTACCTTAAAATTTGCACTTGAGAACTCTGCCAAGGGAGGGAAATATACCAGAAAATATGGCACATCTGCTCGGACGCGAACATTACTGTGATGACTTGGGGCTCCTTGGAGTAGGGGGGCTGAGAGCGAGGTGATGCGCCTGAGGAGATTTGCCAGTTTGAAAGGTGGCATCTGTGAAAGCCTAGTAAGAATACAAAGAATGTGCTCGAGCAGATGGTATGTGATGATGCTAGAATAGAATGAGCCTCTGAAAACCATTAAGGATTAATAAATGTGGCAAGGGGAAGGGATTATAAATGATTAATAATGACTAAGTGATAGTATTAAAATTGCCTATGTAGTTTGACTCCAAAAACAGCTTGTCTCTTTGTTTCTGTTTTTTTTGGTATGGGGCAGTAGTTACCAGTTACAGCAAAATTACATAGTGCAGAGAAGTACTTTCCATGCAGCTTTCTAAAATATCATGTCTCTGTATTGCAAAGATTTATTCATAAAATCAGAACAGAAGAGTTAGACCTTAGGTAATGGATGGGTTTATGGGAGTTACACTCACTGAAATGCATAAATAATAGATTAAAAAATATATATATATATATATATTCTTTTGTTGATGTAGATTAAACCCCAAAGCAGTGTAACTTAGAAAACTCCCGGAGAAGAATCAGTGTTCTGGACTGATGATCAGTTTGGAGCTTGACTAGCAAGGCATTGCCACAAAGAGTTCTAGAATAGATACAAATTACTTTAACTGACATAACAACTATTTGTACGTAACCCTGTGTGTGGAGCAGCTAAAAGCTTGTGATGACTAAGTAGCTTATTCTTTCAAGAAAGATAATGCACTGGGTGTGGTACAAAAACAATGAATATTGTTATGCTGAAAATAAATTTAAAAAATGATTAATAAAAAAAATTAACTCATTAAAAAAAAAAGTAAGATAATGACTTTCCTTGTCCCCATAATTTCACCGTTGCTCTGTTCTAAAATTAATTTGGCAAAAGTCAGCTTTAGCTTCTGCTATGTAAGAACATCACAAACTATGACTAAAAAAAAACCCATTTTAAAAGGGCTATATTGCTTTCATCTGTAATGATTATGTTCAGCTGCATGTAACAGAAAGAATGCTAAGGACTTTCTGTGTGTATGGTTTACTCTTCTCCTATGACAAGATGCCCAAAGATTGGCAGTTCAGGGCTGGTGGAGGCTAAGGGTGTCACCAAAGATTAAGGCTCCTCCGGATTATTTGTAAACTTTATAGACAGGTGCATCCTTTAGTTCTAAAAACCGATTTTCCTCACTCCTTTTTCTGGATGAGTAATTTCTGCTCTGATCTCTATATCCAGTGTCCATGTTCCAACATGAACATTTGTTCCAAACATTGGTCATGATCCTGATACCTGGGATTATTCAGAACAATCTATCTTTTGAATTTTATTGCTTTAAAAAAGATACCAGATCATATAAAAAATCATCAGAGAAATGTACAAAGAAGAAAATAGAACCTATGGCATACTTTTTAACCCCAAGTAACTACTATTAACATCATGATGAACATTCATCCAGAAATTGTTCTATTTCTTTCTATCTGTATGTCCACACACACACACTATTATATGTACACATACATATATATCCTTATATACTTAACTATATATACACACTGTGTAATTTCACATTCCTGTTTTTATATATAATTTTACATATGTGGGATGGTGGTAAACATAACATTCTCTAACCTTTACTCACTCAATATGTAGTAGTAATTTTTCCATATGTAAATCTGTTTCTATATTTACATCATCATGTTAATGGCTGCTGGGATTCTCTTGTCCGTTTCTATCCTGCTTATCATGTAACAAAATATTGGTAGAGTTTGAGAACTATCCCAGTGCCTAGCTTTTCCTCAAGCCTGACGCTTCTAGTCATGTGTACAGTCGTACTGTAAAATCTAGGTCCTGCATTAGACTACACTACAGAGTATAGTCTTAGCCTCCAGACTGTACTCTGAGAGGCAGAGTAGTATCCTGAGGAAGTCAAGAGAACTGAGTTCTAATACCAGCTTGGTAACTTACTAGCTGTGTAGACTTTAATAAACCACATCTCCTGGCTGGGCCTCAGTGTCCACATTTGTCAGCTAATGGCACGAGTATAGTAACATTAAAGTTGTCTCTTCTACCATCCCTCATGTTTTATTGTTTGATAGAGACCTGTCTTTCGTTACTGTTAAACCACAATCCGCTCCATGAGAACAGGGACCAGATCTGGATTATTACTCATGTGTAGCCAAGTATGGCTCTGAATCAGTAGTGAGCTCTAAAAATGTGCCACGTGACTGTAAGTGCCAGCTTACCTGCATTCTGAGTTACTCTTCGAAAATACGAGGCCATTCCCTTCCCCATCTTGCTTGAAGCCAAATATCAATGTAGAGGAACTGTTTAAAATAGTTTTTCTATTTGGAGATATCTTGGTTTATGACTCTTGGTGAGACTTTGTAGATGTATTTACAAAAATTCCAAGCCTACCTCATTGATTTTCTCTGGAGATCCCTTATGCACTTTGTCAGCCATTGTCAATGACGTAGCTAGCCCCTGTATTCTCATATCCAGGTACTCACTGCTGGTACAGAAAAAGGTTATTGGTCTTTGTGTAGTTGTCTTGTGCTGATCCATCTTACCAAATTACCTTATTAATTCTAGCAATTTTTTTAAAAAAAAACTAGAATTTCTAGGGTTTCTGGAAACAAAACCATATCAATAAACCAGGAGAGTTATCTCTGCTTTTCAACATGTATACAGATTAAATTCTCTGATTTTGCTCATAGCTCCAAGACAATATTGAATAGCTAAGGACAAAAGAACACGAGTAGCAAATTAATAAAGTAGCCTACGAATACCAATGAACATATGATACAGATGCTTTAGTTGAACTGGGCACATGAAAAGGATGTCAGCGTCCACTCTTGTATGACAAAACATACTGTAATGAAAACAAGTGAAAAATATTCAGTTTTACTGTTATTCATATACCAAAGTGACAAAAAATAAAAAGAAATAGAACATTTATTGCTGGTAAGATGAGCCCTTTGAATTTTTAACTTGCTAACAGTAGAAATAGTCTCTATCAATACCTACTAAAATTAAATGTTCATATATATATAGCAGTCCTACTTTTGAGAATTGAGAAATACTTTATATTCTGGTTACTAATATTTTGTTTCTTATCCGACAAATATTTTTCCTGTGTGTGTCTTTTTTTCACTTTCTTTGTGCTTTCTGGTGCTCGATTTCATTCATTTTAATGTAGTTAAATATATCAAAAAATTTCTTAGCTATCATTTTAATGTCTGCTTAAGACGTCCTTTCATACCATAAGGTCACAAAGACATACCTTTAAATTTTCTTTTGTTATTTCAGAGAGTTGCCTTTTACATTTAAGTTTGACATTTACCCAGAATCCATTTATTTGGAGATAGGTCCTGAAACAGGATTATAAGGTCACTTTCCCTCCATGGATGACCAGTTGTTGCAGCATTCTTTATTAAATAATATACTGTTCCCCAAATGATTTGCAAAATTTTTTCTGGCAGGTATCCAGTTTTTGTAGTTGTATCAGTCCTTGGTCTCTCTTTTCTGTTAACTCAGTTTGTTGAGACAATTCCATAATGTTTTTAACTGCTATTGACTGCAAGCTTTATAAAACGTTCTTATATATGTGGAACATGTTCCTCAATCTGTACTTTTTCTTTTTCAAGAGTGTATTTGCTATTCTTGGGCCTTTGAATTTCCATATGAGTTTCAGAATCTACTTTTCAAGTTCAAAATACTTGTTTTTAAAACTCTTCAGGGCTTGGATTAGAAATGAGTTCATTTAATATGTGCATGTGAGACGATCGTTACTGAGACTACCTAATATGTGTCTTTGCATTAATTTAGGTTTTTAAAAATGTCTCTCACCTCAACATCACTCATCATCAGGGAAATACAACTCAAAACTACAGTGACATTCCACCTCACACCCACCAGAATGGCTAAAATCAACAACACAAGAAACAACAGGTGTTGGTGAGGATGTGGACAAAAGGGAACCTTCTTACACTGGTGGTGGGAATGCAGGCTGGGGCAGCAGCTCTGGAAAACAGTATGGAGAGTCCTCAGAAAGTTGGGGAACTACCTTATAATCCAGCAATTACACTACTAGGTATTTACCCAAAGAAGACAAAAATAGTCATTCAAAGAGATGCACGCACCCAGATGTTTATGACAGTGTTGTCTTTACAGAAGCAGCCCAAGTATCCATTGCCAGATGAATGGATGAAGATGTCACACACACACACACACACACACACACACACACACACAAACGAATATTACTCAGCCATAGAAAAGAATGAAATCTTGCCATTTGCAAGGACATGGATAGAGCTCAAGAGTATTGTGCTAAGGAAAATAAGAAAGACAAATACCAAATGATTTCACTCATATGTGGGATTTAAGAAACAAAACAAAGGAACAAAGGGGAAAAAAAAGGCAAACCAAGAAACAGACTCAAGTATAGAGAACAAAATCAAGAAGAGGAGGGGGGTGGGCATGGACTTAGCTAGGTGATGGGATTAAGGGGTACACTTGTCCTGAGGAGCCCTGGGTGCTGTGTGGAAGTGCTGAATCATTCTATTATACACCTGGAACTAATACCACACCATATGTTAACTAACTGGAATTTAAATAAAAACTTAAAAAATTATCTTTCACTAAAGTTTTTTTTTTAATGTTCATATTAACTTTATTTTTTAAAATTTTGTTAACATATAATGTATTATTTGCTTCAGGGGTACAGGTCTGTGAATCTTCTCTCTTAGACAATTCACAGTACTCACCATAGCACATACCTTCCCCTATTTCCATCACCTAGCCACCCTCTTCTGCAGCCCCCACCAACCAGCAACCCTCAGTTTGTTTCCCAAGATTAAGAGTCTCATAGTTTGCCTTCCTCCCTCATCCCATCTTGTTTCATTTTTTCCCTCTCCTTCCCCCATGACTACCTCCCCCTCCCCACCTACTCCCTACCTACTCCCTCCCTCCCTCTCAAATTCCTCATATCAGAGAGATAATTATCTTTCTCTGATTAATTTATTTCACTTAACATAATACCTTCTAGTATCACTCATGTCATTCCAAATGGCAAGATTTTTTTTTTTTTTGGAAAAATTTCTCCTTCATATTTTGAATATCATTCATGAAATTTATTCCCAAGTAACTTAGATTTTCCTGCTCTCATGTATGGTGTCTCTGATGGCTTGAAACTATGTTTGCACCTTCTTTGAAATGCCTCCCTTTATAAGGTGGATCTTAACTGCCCTTTATTAGGTGTGAGATGGACTTAGAGACTTACTACTAAGGAAAAAATAAAGCAGGAGAAATTCAGAGCTTAGATCATAAAGTCTTCCTCTTTGCTGTTTTTCAGATCATTCTCTGTGCAGGAAGGCAGCTGTCATGTCATGAGGAAGTCCCTGCAGTCTTACAGAGAGATCCAAAGATAGAGAACTGAGACTTCGGTGAGGCCTATAGCCTCCATACGTGACCAGGCCATCTTGGAAGGGGATCCCTCCAGTTCCAGCCAAGGATTCAGATGACTGCAGCCTCATTAGAGATCCTGAGCCAGAATCGTCCAGCTGAGCCACTCCCACATTCCTAACTATCAGTACCATGAAGAGGTAAGAGCTTGTTTTAAGTCACTAAGTTTTAGAATAATTCATTGTGGAATAGTACCTAACAAATACACCTTTTTAAAAACTCTGTTTTCTGTTTGCAGAACGCAAATAATTTTTTCCATTATTCTTATCACCGCCCACCTTGCTAAGCTCTCTTACAGATTGCATTCATAGTCAAGTTTCCTGTAGGTTTTATTGAGTTTTGTGTAGATCATCATTTTATATGCACATAGGGCAACTTGTAGGCTTTCTTTCCATGCTTTATTGATTTTTCCCCTTAATGCAGATGGCTTGGTCTTCAGTATGATAAAGACTAGAAACAATGAGAATGGGTATCCTTGTCCGGTTCCTGACTTTAAGGGGATTTTCTGGTATTTTTGCACTGAAGAAAAGTGTGGCGTTCTAGAAGACTGATCCTGGGTTTCTGATAGAATATCCTTGTGCAGTCAAAAGGTCTCACTTACTTTGAGTTGATTCCCTCAGCACACGAACGCACACGTGTCTGTGCTGGTATGTCTGTACTTACAGATGCGGTTTCCATTCTCTGCACGGAAATGATAAATCAGAACACACAGACACATTTTTTAAATTTTTTTTTTAAATTTTTATTTTTTATAAACATATAATGTATTATTAGCCCCAGGGGTACAGGTCTGTGAATCACCAGGTTTACACACTTCACAGCACTCACCATAGCACATACCATCCCCACTGTCCATAACCCCACCACCCTTTCCCTACCCGCCTCCCCCCAGCAACCCTGTTTGTTTTGTGAGATTAAGAGTCTCTCATGGTTTGTTTCCCTTCCGATCCCATCTGTTTCATTTTTTCCTTCCCTACCCCCCAAACTCCTGACTTTGCCTCTCAACTTCCTCCTATCAGGGAGATCATATGATAGTTGTCTTTCCCTGACTGACTTATTTCGCTCAGCATAATACCCTCTAGTTCCATCCACGTTGTTGCAAATGGCAAGATTTCATTTCTTTTGATGGCTGCATAGTATTCCATTGTATGTATATACACCACATCTTCTTTATCCATTCATCTGTTGATGGACATCTAGGTTCTTTCCATAGTTTGGCTATTGAGGACATTGCTGCTATAAACATTCGGGTGCATGTGCCCCTTCAGATCACTACATTTTATCTTTAGGGTAAATACCCAGTAGTGCAATTGTTGGATTGTAGGGTAGCTCTATTTTCAACTTTTTAAGGAACCTCCATGCTGTTTTCCAGAGTGGCTGCACCCGCTTCCATTCCCACCAACCAGTGTAGGAGGGTTCCCCTTTCTCCGCATCCTTGCCAGCATCTCTCATTTCCTGACTTGTTAATTTTAGCCATTCTGACTGGTGTGAGGTGATATCTCACTGTGGTTTTGATTTGTATTTCTCTGATGCCAAGTGATGTGGAGCACTTTTTCATGTGTCTGTTGGCCATCTGGATGTCTTCTTTGCAGAAATGTCTGTTCATGTCCTCTGCCCATTTCTTGATTGGATTATTTGTTCTTTGGGTGTTGAGTTTGGTAAGTTATAGATTTTTGATACTAGCCCTTTATCTGATATGTCATTGGCAAATATCCTCTCCCATTCTGACAGTTATCCTTTGGTTTTGTTAACTGTTTCCTTTGCTGTGCAAAAGCTTTTTATCCTGATGAAGTCCCAATAGTTCATTTTTGCCCTTGCTTCCCTTGCCTTTGGCAATGTTTCTAGGAAGAAGTTGCTGTGGCTGAGGTAAAAGAGATTGCTGCCTGTGTTCTCAAGGATTTTGATGGATTCCTGTCTCACATTTAGGTCTTTCATCCATTTTGATTCTATTTTTTGTGTGTGGTGTAAGGAAATGGTCCAGTTTCATTCTTCTGCATGTGGCTGTCCAGTTTTCCCAGCACCATTTGTTGAAGAGACTGTCTTTTTTCCATTGGACATTCTTTCCTGCTTTGTCGAAGATTAGTTGACCATAGAGTTGAGGGTCTATTTCTGAGCTCTCTATTCTGTTCTATTGATCTATGTGTCTGTTATTGTGCCAGTACCGTAAGGTCTTGATGATGACAGCTTTGTAATGGAGCTTGAAGTCCGGAATTGTGATGCCACCAACTTTGGCTTTCTTTTTCAACATTCCTCTGGCTATTTGAGGTCTTTTCTGGTTCCATATAAGTTTTAGTATTATTTTTTGCATTTCTTTGAAAAAAATTGATGGTACTTTGATAGAGATTGTATTAAATGTGTAGATTGCTTTAGGTAGCATAGATATTTTCACAGTAGTTATTCTTCCAATCCGTGAGCATGGAACATTTTTTCATTTCTTTGTGTATTCCTCATTTCTTTCATGAGTTCTTCCTAGTTTTCGGAGTACAGGTTCTTTGTCTCTTTGGTTAGGTTTATTCCTAGGTATCTTATGGTTTTGGGTGCAATTGTGAATAGATTGACTCCTTAAGTTTTCTTTCTTCTGTCTTGTTGGTGTATACAAATGCAACTGATTTCTGTGCATTGATTTTTATATCCTGACACTTTACTGAATTCCTGTACAAGTTCTAGAAGATTTGGAGTGGAGTCTTTTGGGTATTCCACATATAGTATCATATCATTTGCAAAGAGTGAGAGTTTGACTTCTTTTTTGCTGATTTGGATGCCTTTAATTTCTTTTTGTTGTCTGATTGCTGAGGCTAGGACTTCTAGTACTCTGTTGAATAGCAGTGGTGATAATGGACATCCCTGCCGTTTTCCTGACCTTAGTGGAAAAGCTCTCAGTTTTTCTCCCTTGAGAATGATAATCGCTGTGGGTTTTTCATAGATGGCTTTGATGATATTGAGGTATATACCCTCTATCCCTACACTTTGAAGAGTTTTGATCAAGAAAGGATGCTGTACTTTGTCAAATGCTTTTTCAGCATCCATTGAGAGTATCATATGTTTCTTGTTCTTTCTTTAATTAATGTATTGTATCACATTGATTGATTTGTGGATGTTGAACAAACTTTGCAGCCCTGGAATAAATCTCACTTGGTCGTGGTGAATAATTCTTTTAATGTGCTGTTGGATCCTATTGACTAGTATTTGGGTGAGAATTTTCGCATCTGTGTTCATCAAGGATATTGGTCTGTAATTATCTTTTTAATGAGGTCTTTGTCTAGTTTTGGGATCAAGGTAATGCTGGCCTCATAAAATGAGTTTGGAAGTTTTCCTTCCATTTCTATTTTTTGGAACAGTTTCAGGAGAGTAGGAATTAATTCTTTAAATGATTGGTAGAATTCCCCTGGGAAGCCATCTGGCCCTAGGCTCTTGTTTGTTGGGAGATTTTTGATGACTGCTTCAGTCTCCTTACTGGTTATGGGTCTGTTCAGGTTTTCTATCTCTTCCTTGTTCAGTTTTGGTAGTTTATATGTCTCAAGGAATGCATCCATTTCTTCCATCCATTTCTTCCAGGTTGTCAAATTTTCTGGCGTATAGTTGCTCATAATATATTCTTAAAATTGTTTGTATTTCTTTGGTGTTGGTTGTGATCTCCCCTCTTTCATTCATGATTTTATTTATTTGGGTCCTTTCTCTTTTCTTTTTGATAAGTCTGGCCATGGGTTTGTCAATCTTACTAATTTTTTCAGAGAACCAGCTCCTAGTTTTGTTGATTTGTTCTATTGTTCTTTTGGTTTCTATTTCATTGATTTCTGCTCTGATCTTTATTTCTCTTGTCCTGCTGGGTTTAGGCTTTTTTTGCTGTTCTTTCCCTGGCTCTTTTAGGTCTAAGATTAGGTTGTGTATTTGAGACCTTTCTTGTTTCTGGAGAAAGACTTGTATCACCATATATTTTCCTCTCAGGACTGCCTTTGCTGTGTCCCACAGATTTTGAACAGTTGTGTTTTCATTATCATTTGTCTCCATGAATTTTTTCAGTTCTTCTTTAATTTCCTGGTTGACCCATTCATTCTTTAGAAGGATGCTCTTTAGCCTCCATGTATTTGGGTTCTTTCCAAATTTCCTCTTGTGATTGAGTTTTAGCTTCAGAGCATTGTGGTCTGAAAATATGCAGGGATTATCCCAGTCTTTTGGTACCGGTTGAGACCTGATTTGTGACCCAGGATGTGATCTATTCTGGAGAATGTTCCATATGCACTAGAGGAGAATGTGTGTTCTGTTCCTTTGGGATGGAATGTTCTGAATATATCTGTGATGTCCATCTGGTCCAGTGTGTCATTTAAGGCCTTTATTTCCTTGTTGATCTTTGCTTGGATGATCTGTCCATTTCAGTGAGGGGAGTGTTAAAGTCCCCTACTATTATTGTGGTATTGTCAATGTGTTTCTTTGGTTTTGTTATTAATTGGTTTATATACTTGGCTGTTCCCATGTTAGGGGCATAGATATTTAAAATCGTTATATCTTCTTGTTGGACAGACCCTTTGAGTATGATATAGTGTCCTTCCTCATCTCTTATGGCTTAAAATCTAATTTATCTGATATAAGGATTGCAGCCCCAGCTTTCTTTTGATGTCCATTAGCATGGTAAATTGTTTTCCACCCCTTCACTTTCAATCTGGAGGTGTCTTTGGGTCTAAAATGAGCTTCTTGTAGACATCATATTGATGGGTTTTGTTTTTTTTTCCATTCTGATACCCTGAAAGACACAAACATTTAAAACACTGTTGGATATTGCCATATAACCTCTGAAAAATGTTGCATCAGTATAAAAGCTCATGAGTAGTTTATATAAATGGCTGCTGCTTCATGTGTCACCGACCCTTTTTCTCTCCAGTGACAACCTTACATTCTCTTAACAGTAACACTAAAAGGGGCCGCTAAATAGCAGTTATTGTGTTCCAGGCACTGTTGTATGGCTTCATTATGTCGGCTCATCTAATCTTCCCCCCAAACCCTTGGAAGTACGCGCTTTTTTTTTTTTTTTAAAGATTTTATTTATTTATTTGACAGACAGAGATCACAAGTAGGCAGAGAGGCAGGCAGAGAGAGAGAGGGGGAAGCAGACTCCCTGCTGAGCAGAGAGCCCGATGCGGGGCTCAATCCAAGGACCCTGGGATCATGACCTGAGCCGAAGGCAGAGGTTTTAACCCACTGAGCCACCCAGGCGCCCCAGTACACGCTTTTTTAAACTCCAGTTCACAGGAGAGCATCAGTGACACAGAGAGATTCCATAACTTGCCCAAAGTCACACCACTAGTAAGTGACATAGTTGAGACTTGAACATCATCAGCCCCAAAGTCCATGCTCTTAAACCTTATGCTCCACTGCCTTTTACAGCTCACAGCTGAGTGTTTGCCCTGTGGCGAGAGCTGCTAGAACACCATCATCACAGCCCCCTTCTAAGTGAGAACCCTTCTCAGCCTCTGTATTCTGCATATCGGAACACATGACCCACCTTGGTTGTTGAGCGAAAGTGCTGGTTTGATGGTGGCTTGATGGGGTGGTCGATCTCCCTATGCTCTTCAAATTTTTTTCCTTATTAAAATATGAGTTTTAATTGTAAAAAATATTCTGTGAATGTAGTTTAATCAACCTTCTGTGCACACCTTGGTTCAGATATGTACAGATATGATATTCACAGATGTTGTTTGTATCACAGAAAAAAATCAGTTAAACATTTACTCCTAGCTTCAGGATTAACCCCAGGTTTCTTGAGGCCATTAAAATTATTGCCATTCAAAACAGAACAACATACCTGTATGCACTAGTATTCAGGGGCAGATTTATCAACTGTCTTGCTGATTTCATACTATAAGGGATGAGGTGATCGATCTTCCCTTGCTCTTTGATGTTCCCAAGTGGTGGTCCCTCCACACTTGGCTGTGCGGAGCTGCCCCAGGAGACTGGAGCTACACTGAGTCCTTCGCCTGATTTGGGAGAAGGCATGGGGTTGTAGTTTGAGTTGAGTAAGGACAGCATTCATATCTGTATTAAATAAGAGATAGTCTGAAAAAGCTAGGGCTTGGGAACAAGGAGGACTCGGGTCTCCTCTTCTGTTCCGCTTACCACAGTAGGGTTTATTCATATCTTGGAAGCGTGGGTTTTCTCATCTGTGAAACAGGGACAGTGATAGCTGCTTTGTGGGGGTGGCGGTCCAAGAATCAAATAGGGTGTTGTGTGTAAATTGTCTCACCAGTACCTGGCATGCGGAACTCCCTCTCCAAGTGTGAATTTCCTTCTTCCTCTCCAAGGACACCTGCATGTCAGGGTTACAGATCTCCAGGTGCGAGAGTGTAAAACTAACCTGAACTAAGACCTAAAATCTAGTGAGTAATGCACAACATACACAACGGAGATGTGATCTTGTATGAGCGGGGTTCCCGTTAGTATAAAAGGGGCCCATGAAAACTTAGAGCCAGGTACAACTCAAAATACATCACACAGATCTAATTTTTAAAATCCTCAACAAACTCCTTAGGTTATGTGTGACTATTATTCCCGTTGGGTGGACAAGGAAACTGAGGTACAAAGAAACCAAGTAATGTGCCCTCTGCCGCCCAGCTAGTGAACAGCAGGGCTGGGAGTCACACTCAGACAGATACCCGGTTGCAGAGTTTCGGTCATCGTGTTCTACCTCTGTGACAGCTCAGAAGAGAAATGCCTGACCAAGGTTTTATTGAGAGAAGATCAACTAGCAAATTCCTATCTCCGGTTTCTGCTTGGCAACCCGTTTCCGATGCTGAGTTGATGCTGAGGTGCTGAGGTCTGCCTGGGTTATATCTTAAGCTCAAGTTAGTTTGAATCTCCACCATTCTGTTGGTTTCATAGAGGATCATACTTCCATCTGTCCATCCCATCGTTTCATTTACTCATTCAACAATACTTGTAGGCCTACAAAGGTGGGAGTGATGCCTGACAACACTTGAAATCAAAAGACCCAATTCCAAATCCTATTGTTCCATTTCCTCCCTGTGTGATCTTGACTAGGCTCATCTAGGCCTCAGCCTCTGTAGGTTAAACGGAAGAAGTAATACCTACTTCTCTGGGTTATTCTGATCATTAGGCAAGATCATATTGAAAGGGAAAGTGATTTGGAAACTGTAAAGTGCTATGCAAATATTATTTGCTATCACTACCCCACAAAGAGGAGCCAGCCAGAAAAGCCTTTGCTTACTTAAGCAAAACCCCAGCTTTGGGCCATTAAATGGCTCACTGTGCCCTTTTATTGCTGATCTTAACCAGGATTTGAACTTTAGCTGTGACACCTGCTTGTGAAGAGAGAGAAGCTTTTTGGAAAGCCGGCGTAGGGATCCCACTTTCCCTTCAGGTCAGTGTCTTCATGGGAATGGGATAGGTTGGCCTGTCAGCACAGTATTGCCTTCTTTGTGATCCAGAATCCAAATTTAAATATTATGCCACAAAATTATTGGCGTTTCCTTACACAGAAAGGATGTTAAAAATGAACAAGTGGTTCATGGGACTTGGTAGCAGAGGTGAATTGTCCTAAGGAGCTCAGGCTGTCACGCCACGGAAGACATCTTCAGACCTCCCAGAGGCATTTCAGACAGCAAGGAAGTCTGATGTAAATTGCAGAGGACCTTTTTTTTTTTTTTTTTTCCATCCAGAAAGTCGCCTTGTGTGCCAGCGTCCGTTCAAACAGCTGGTTTCTGGAGTGACTGGCTTCCTTAGAATCAACTAAAAATACATTACTGAAAGTCAAGTAAATACCAGTCCCTAGGTGCGCTCTGCAAGGATTCTTACTCTTTAGTTCTGACGCAAGACTGGAGAATCTGATTTTTAAAAGCTCTGGGGAAAAGGCTCATTCCCAGCCAGATAGGGGAACTATGGCTTGGAGATGAGGATGCCTGTGGCAGACGGCAGTGGGACTGTTGAGTTTCAGGGACTAAGCTGGTTTTTGGAATGCCTCTGTCCCGCATTGTGTTCACTCCCATTATCTATGACCTTTTTTTTTTTTTCATGAAGAAGTGTTTTTGGACGAGTTTTCTGGACAATTGCAGCATGCCAGCTTTAAACCACTTGAGTCACTGCTTTCTTTGTCAACTATTTCATAGGAACGTGGGTGAATGATTTTAGGAATTTATTTGCCCCCCAGCCACAGTCCTGAGATCAATGTTCAGTAACATTGTTCTGTGATAAAATCGCAATGCTCAGTTCTCCACTCCTCTGCTGTTTTAATGGTATGAATGGTAGATACTGCTGGGTCAGTGTGCCTGAGGAGGAGTTGCTGCCCAGTTCCAGGACAGAGAATAGACAACAACATGTTCAAACTGTAGGACCTTGGAGTTGGTGGGACATTAGGAATGTTGTTGGGAAGGTTTGGAATTCACTGTTTTTGAAGAAGCTGATGAGAGATGGGACAAATGGGCATACCTGTGACTTAGGGATGCAAGTAGGTTTGTTAGCTGTTTTGCTTGTGCTTAAACACAACAAAGGATGCCTCCCTACTCCTATCTTGACAAATGACCTTGCAATGGATCAAACCCGTCAATTTGAATTCCGGTTTCCCACACTGTGCGACAAAAGTTGGGGCTGCTTAACCTCTCCCTTTTTTGTTTCCATTTGATCAAAAGAGCTAACATTGCCCAAGTTGCATAGTTGTTTTGATGTCAAGATAAGACGAGGCCTGCAAATGTCCAGTATTATAAGAAAAGCCAGTTTCCATCCAGTCTGGAGCCCACTCTTGCCTTTTCAGTTTGTACTGGATTGTGAAGTGGAGGCAGCTACAAGGTGAGCTCATCCTGATGGGAAACTCTGTTAAGCTGAGCCTATGTGTATTCAAGTTCCTCTGTAGAAAGGCTTGTGGGCACATATCCGGGCTTGTAGCCTACAAAGTACCACGTGACTGCACGGGAAGTAGCAGCTTGGATCCGCAGAAAAGAGGAGGCAACCAAGGAGTCTGTTGAAATGGGCTTGTTGAGACAGCTGTCAATACACGAGCATGTTTGCGTGGTATCCCTACTGGTCCGCCCCAGGGTAGATTGATGCTGACTAGTTGGGGGTAAGCAGGTCTCATTATATAGGCGGTAACATGATACCATCACGGGGGAATTCCTACTTGTCACGTGTCCAGAAGGCAAGGATCCCTGGTTCATACATTTTGGACTAAGCAGACAGAGAGCAGACCTGTTTTAGGTTAGGGGCTGAAGATGACGAATGTTTTGCCATGTTGAAGAAAACTGTCTGAACAGAGGATGAAAATCCCTGGGCTCCAGTCAGGACTTTCTTGCCTTGGGAGAGGGTCTTGAGGATGAGAATAGATACTCGACCAAGAAGGAGCACCCAGACTGGGAGTTTTGTGCGAAACGCTTAGACTCAGGCTCAGTGCTCCATGAAAAGGATGAGACCATAGCAGAGATGGCTGAGGTCTCATACTTGTCAAAATACTTTCAAAACTTGTCTCACGCCTCCTAACAACCCTTTGAGAGAGGTTTGAAATCCCCACTGGACCGTGGAAGAAAGAAGGCACAGGAGCTGTTGGGGGGAGGTCCAGGAATAGAGACGCGACTACTAGGACCCTGGCCCGGGTTTTTCCGCCAGGCTGTGAGGTGGGCCCTGTAAGGACAGGGGTGCGGTTTTGCTAACACTGTGATGGCATAAAGGCCAGAGGATCCAGGAATACTGAATTCTACCCTCCTGATGAGGTTGGTGCATGGCCCTTGCAGCAAAGAACAAAGACTAAGGAAAATTAGCATTTTATTTATGGATTGTTGGTTGGGTTCACCTCCAAATTCCAATATTGAAAACTTGGTAAGATGGATGCGTCTTAAGCTCAAAGCCCAAGAATCTTCTATCATGCCTTTCTGTGCAAATCTGAATGTTGTAGATCATAGTAGATTGGCTGGTAGTGTAGAAATGCGGGACAGGAGAAAAGGAGAGAAACCTTGAGAGCTGCAGGGAGCCAACAAAGCCTTGGAAGCCAATTCTTCTAGTGTTTTCCGAACACCAGGCTACCTGCGCTGGGTGCTAGAGCCTGAAGGGAATGGTGGGGTGGTGGCCGCCAATGATACCGAAGAGGGCATCAGAACCAGGTGTGGAGGCCTATTTGATCATGTCCCAAAGCTTGGACTGTATCCTACAGGTGGGAGCTACCCTGAGTTGTGGTCCATGAAGATGCAAAGTCTCTGGTCTTAGCCACACCACCACATCAGAATCTCGGGGGTAGGGCCCAGGAATCTGTGTTTTCATTGGCTCTTCCGTTGGCTACGGTATGGGAACTCCTGGTATAGCACATGAGATGGGGATTGGAGGGCTTCAGGGAGCGATGGGACGTGGTGGTGGTTCTGGAGCACGGGCACAGGCTACGACCCCTTCATCTGACGCCGTCTACACTCGCACTCACCAGCAGCGCCAGCTACCTGATGGGGCCTGCCTGCCCGCAGCCGACGGGGCCGGGCAGACACTTGGTCCAAGCAACCCAACAGTCTCACCCACACTCCCTAAACGGTAGGAGGGTCCACTCTCCGGCTCTCTCCAGTAGTTCTGCCACCTTCTTCCCCTTCATGGTCCAGACGTTCTAGATGTTTGCCAGGGCCCAGAAAGACAGCTTGCTTGCTCTTGTCTTGAAGCTTGGGGGCTCACCGTTTGCCCCCTTGTCTGGCAGACCCTCCCTGCTCCCCGCCAGTCTTACCCTGCACGATGTGGCTCAGTGGGACCCCCGGTGCAGGTACCCGGCCCAGACATCATGGCTCTTCATCATGTGAGGAACTGCAACTTGGGCCATGCTCAGCCAAGAGGCTGCTCCTGGCCCGGGCCAGCCTGGCCTGTCGCCATCTCAGCCCAGCTGTCTCCCAGGGTCCTGCTCAGGATCAGATGTTCACTGCTTGGGGTCACGGTGCCTTTTTGATGTCTGTTTTCCTTTACCAGTCCTAGAAGTCGCTCCCCTTCCTTCTCCTGCAGACAATTAAATCAAACCTCGTGGAATTATCATATTATATATATCATACCTTTCCCTACTTGGAGCTTAAGCCTGTTTGAGTTTCTGTTGCTGGAGACCAAAGACTCAGGACAACTAGGTTTGCCATTGAGAGCTCACGGCTAGGAGTATAGATTATGATGTAGGGTTCAAAGAGGTGATGTGCAACTATTTTCCCGTCCAGGTGAGAGAGAAGCCTGCACGTGGGTCGCACCCATAGAGAGACAGGTGGTCAGGTAGGTCTGTAACATATGCATGTGTAAGAAGCAGCGAAACACAGCAGTTGTGGTGGGATCGGGTCTCTGAGATGCAAGGCGTTCCCTGCTGAGGGTCTGGGTGAATGGTGAAGTCTTTCTCTGGGAACAGGTGGCCATCAAGTGACAATGACAGAGGGTAAGGGTAACAGGTTGTGACAAAAGTAGTTTCCTCTTTACCTTCCCTTAGAATCAACACAGATGTTTTCATCACACTGTGTTTTCTCCGCCCTTCTTCCTCTTTGCTTGCCTAAGTCTCTTTCCTCTATGATTTCTCATCGCCCTTGTCTCTTCTCCTGTCCCCGAATGTAACCGAATGTGAAATGAAATGACTGTGTACTTGAAGAAGCTGTAGATTTGTGGCATGAAGTTTTATGATCCTTGCCCTGAATTTAAAAGCAGTATAAATGAAATCACCTGATTATAATGCTCATGCCTATATAGACTCCGTGCAACCTTAAAAATGAAAGGTGGATCCAATTAATGCCTATTTCCATTTTTCAGATTTCAGTGTCATCCCCAACTGGGGATTAAGTAGCTCGTGCCCTGTGAATCTGCTTCTTGTACCTATTACTGTCATGGCCTCTATTATAGATAGCTCCCCAAACGCCCATTTCCATTGGTTCCAGTTGTTCGAGATAGTAAAACTGCACATAAAAAAGCGGCTTTAAAAAAAATAGTCTAAGTCTGGAATGAAATCAAGTGAACCACAGAGTTGCCTCATCAACAACAAATACTGTTTATATCCCCCGTGGATTAAGAATCCCTGATACACGGAAGCGCCTCAGAGTAGGGCTTTGGCTGCCTTTTATGGTTCCCTTGCGGTGTATGTATTTGATCTGATTTAGTTGTACAAACATTGATTAGGCGCCTAATAAGTGCGGGCAGTGTGCAGCCTGCTACCACTTTTAAGAGGCAGACAAACATCCCATTTAGGGCACAAATTCCCCGACCCCCCGAGCGGCGCCCGAGGAATAAATGAATGAAACTCTCAGTGGTGCTCAAGGCAAAGAGAAGGACACAGGCTGAACATCATTGTGCCACCTGTGGGGCTGCGCCCATGCCATGTTGGAGGGCGGGGTGCTCCCTGCCACAGCAGTGTTCCAGGGAAGCTGTTCTTATCCCCACTGTTGGGGAAACCCAGGCTTGGGCGAGTTCAAGGAGGTACGGGACTAGTCATCACTATTTCTCTTCTTAACTTCATTTTTAATTATGGAAAAAATGCATAACATAAAACTGACTGTTTTAAGCACTTTTTTTTTTTTTTTAAGTAAGCTGTATGCCCAGCATGGGGCTTGAACTTACAACCTTGAGATTCAGTGTCCCATACTCCACTGACTGAGCCAGTCAGACACCTCTGTTTTAAGCACTTCTAGACGCACAATTTGGTGGCAGGTAGCACATTTGCAATGTTGGGCATCCATCCCCATTATCCGTTTCCAGAACTTCGCCGTCATCCCAGACTGTCAAGTCCTGGACCCATCAAGCACCAACTCCCAATCTCCCTCCCCCAGCCCTGGTCCCTGCCAGTCCACTTTCTAACCATTGTTGTTTCAAATGGTACGTAGCTGGCATGGGTGGGTGTGAGTACGGGCTCTAACATCAGGGGCCCAAGTTCAAAACTGGACTTCTTTGGGGTTATGATTTATTTTAGCAAATGTAGTACCCTAATTGGAAAGACTTTTTTTTTTCTTGCCATTTCAAGCAAAGGAGGGAAACTTTCAGTGGATTTTGAAAGAGCAACTGGTTAATTTCATAGGTTGGAAACGAACAGTTGTCTGCTATTGAGAAGAGGAAGGCCTTTGGATAAAGTTACAAAGACATACATTAGTCATGCAAAGAAAGACTGAGGGGTGAGGGGGTGTCCTCACCCTGGAAAGGTTCCCCCCATGGGAACCAGGATAATAGTGCCCACTGCATCATGCAAATATGGGGATAAAGGGAGGTAATTTATGCCAACAGTACTTGGCTGCTCCCTGGCCCAAAGAATATGATCAGGAAATATCACTTTCTTCCCTTTTTAAAAGAGCATAGCTGCCCTTTTCCTTTATAAAGCATTCCCTGTGTTGTGAGAATTTTCATACATTATCTTCTCTACAATCTGCATGGGAAGCATTATTACCCTGGTTAATTACAGATGAGGAAACGATCTCTGGAGTGGTGTGGCGGTCACAGTCACGGTGGGTACGTGAAGCCTAGAAGCACACCCTTCCTCCGCCCACCTCCCTTCATCTTTCCTCCCTTCCTCCCGATGCCAACCCTGGCCTCAAGCTGTGGGCCCTAAAAACCACAGTCTTCCCACCGTCAGGATACTGATTTCTTAAGGGGTGAAGGGAGAACGTAGGTCCTGACTTCAGTTCTTCTCTGGACAGGCAAGGTTATTGACTTTTATGTCTTCAGACATACATACATTTGTTGCCACCAACACGGATTTAGTATCAACTAAATCAGTGTTGCCCCAGCAGGGCAGGGAGCCCGGTGGTGGTGATGAGGATTTGCAATGGCGGCATAAATCACGGCGGCTAACCCCATCAGTATCAACATGAGGACAGGCTAGGAAGCTAGTTGGGGCAGAGAGTAGATCACAGAGGGGCTAGGAGGCAAACAGCTTCTCTTGGGAGCATTTTCTCCTCCAGGAGCTTGTTCAGTGTGCTTTTCTGTTGCGTGTCCTGGTGTTCCTCCTCAAGGAGGTATGGAGAGGGTCTGGCGTGATTTTCTGACACTGAGTCTGCCTTCAAAGCTCTCGTCCTCTTCTACTATCTTGTCCCAACATCCCTGTCATACCCTTCTTAGCTGGCATTTTTTTTTTTTTTAATTCTCCCTCAACTCTATGTCTGAAGATTCCTCCCTTGCTCCCATGGTCCTTCATTTTCACACAGCTTTGGGGAATTCACCGACTTCAGCTGTTACCTCAAGTTTGGGTACTATAACTCATAACAGTATAACATGTAATAGTATAACATAACTCATAACAAAGGAGGCTCTTCCTGAGGCTTATCTGCCTTGAATGCTACAACCAGAATGTTCTGACTCTCCACCTTTCAATCAAGATCTTCAAATTCTCTATTTTTCAAGCTTAAGCACCTTCCAAGTTGGATCTGAAGCCCATCTTTATCCACTTAGTGTCTTTATCTCAAGAAAAAAAATTCTATTTAGAACAAAAATTGAGTGCAGCCTTAATGAACTGAGAGGCCAATGGGTCTAGCCTTCAGGGATGGTGACCCATGCGTGCAGTGTTGTATGGACGGGGTAGCACGGTGGGGGGGGGGTAAAATGTTACCCCGAAGAGATTCCAGTAGAGGCAGGAAGAGGATTTCCTTGCTCATCGAACAAACCTAATACTGAAGTGATTAGATTATAATGTCAGGAGTTATTCTTGGAAAGAGGATATTTAGTAGGTAGCAGAGAAAATGTCAGGGGCTCTATGTTTCTTCCTAATGAAGGATTCTGTTTTTCAATGGGACCACAACTGGAAGTAATTCAACCTTTCTAAAAGGGAGTGACATTTCCTTCCCATTCGCATAAGTAGGCAGGGGTTTGGTGATTTTGCCAGAAATGTTGTCTCCACAGTGAGAATGCTGTTACTACGAAGGGCCCGCAGAGGTGAGACACAGCCTCCAGCTCGGATCAGCGAGGCAGAGAGGGTCCCGCATCACACAGGCACGCCCAGGATTCTTGGGATCAAGAGGGAAGCAGCGCATGTTGTTTTTTTCTGCAGGGAATGTTGAGAATAACCAAAGCCTCATTCTCCCAGAGCTCAGTCGATGCCTTCTCCATTGCACACATGGATCTGTGAACTTCATCCGCTCGGGGATGAGAACAGAAAATGGGCCCTCTCTGCCAGACAGCGTGATGTCTGTGGGAAGGAGTGTCAGCAGGACCAGAAAATGGCCAGGCTAAGTCACACTGTTGCGTCCCCCGCCACCCCCCAAGGGCTGACAGACCCAGCATGGCTATCCTGAGCCACTGCCTGTTGTTTTTTTTAATCACTCATTGTGTTTAGGAGCGAATCCTACATTGTGTCCTCTTCATCATGGTCATCGCCTGCAAAATCCTTTTGTCCCCACAATGAAGCCCGAAGCTCATCCTTCCCTCTTGATGCTGTTGATGAGAGATCTTGGTTTTCAGAGAGCTGTAAGCTGTGTGGCCATTGTGGCTCTGGAAGGCTCATTTACCCCAGCCCCCTTCTACACGGGAGCTGCATCTTGGGGAGACAAGCAGCGTTTAACACGTTCACCCTGGCATTTTAGCTACCTGTGCTTTGTGCCTTCTCCAAAAGCTTCTGTGGGTGCCAGCTAGGGACTGAATTGTGACACCCCCTCCCTCCTCCAAATTCATACATTCCAGTCCTAACCTTCACTACCTCAGAAAGTGACTTCGTTAGCAAATTGGCTCTTTAAAGAGGTAATTAGGGGGGCGCCTGTGTGGCACAGTCCTTAAGCGTCTGCCTTCAGCTCAGGTCATGATTCCAGGGTCCTGGGATCAAGCTCGGCAGGAAGCCTGCTTCTCCCATTGCTTGTGTCCCTCTCTCCCTGTGTCTCTCTCTGTCAAATAAGGTTTAAAAAAACAAAAAACAAAACAAACAAAAAACAAGAGGAACTTAGGATAAAATGGGGATGTCTGTGTGCGTCCTCTTCCAGTATGACTGGTATCCTTATAAGAAGAGAATAGGACAGACAGGGGGTGCCAGAGGAAAGCCCATCTAGCGGCCCCTCAAGAAGACCTCCTGCAGGCGAACGAGAGAGGCCTCGGAAGAAACCAGTCCTGCCAACACCGTGGTCTTAGACTGTGAGAAAATAACTTTTTAAGTCCCTTGGTCTGCGGTACGTTGCTGGGGCAGCCCTAGGAAATGAATACATTCCCCTTTCTGCCACCTTCATCCCTGACTCCAGAGCATGGGGACCCGGACACTTGTGCTTGTCACATGAAAAGGAAGGCCAGATGTGACCCATATGGCACCCCTACATCTGCGTCTGTTCAAGCCCATCATCCGTCTTCCCGTCCTGTTCTGTGCCCCAAGGCTTATCCACCACGTGGACTTTGCAGGGGGCGGGGCCACAAGTCTCCTCCCCGTCCGGGGGGCGTGCCTTGCGGAGGGGGCGGGGTGGTGGCAGGGGGCGCCCTTCTCGGCCAGCCCGCCCTGTTCTCCCGCCCTCCACCTGCCACCTGCCAGCCTCCCGGGTTACTGCGGGTCCCTCCCGGGGTCTCAGCTTCCTCTAAATGCCGGCCCTGCCCTTGCGCTCCTGCCACCCCATTTCAGACTTGATTTCTCTGTTACCCAGTTTACTATTTTTCCAAGAGTACGTCTGGCCGCTTACACGGGTGCGTAAGATGCAGCGAGATAACATCAACCCGGCAGGCGGGGAAAGGAAAACGGTGGCCGTGACGATTTTTAAAAAGGGGTGGGGGTGGGGAGGAGCCAGAAGTGAGACCCCATCAGGAGGCAGACGCGTTTGGCCGCAGACTTGGCTCCCTTCTCAAGAAATCGAGGAGCAAATAGGAACTGTCCAGTTCTGCCTTTCGCACTGTGCGTGGAGTGGGAGCAAACGGATGGTCGGGGCCGGTGTTACTGTCCCTGCTCTTACCGACAGCAGCACTTTCCTCCCGTGCGTTCCCGAGCTGCTCTGCGCCGAGGGCGCCTGCCCATCCGCGCAGCGGCCCGGAGGCGAGGCTTCCTGGGCGCCGCTGACGGCTGGCATTGCCCCAGAGCTCAAGGGGGCAGAGGCGGCTCTGTGGATGCCCCGCAGTGGGACCAGGTGCAGAACTCTTGGCCAGATTCCTGGAATTCAAGGAGAGGCGGCAGAGGCCTTCCAGAAAGAGAGGGGCTCTTTATGCTGCGGGCAGTCCTTTGTGTCTGTTTCTTTCTACAGAGCTTTGCTAAACCCTGGGTAACAACGAGCCATGGATTCACTTTTGGGGCCATGTCAGAACCTATTCTGGGTTGCCCTAAGGGTGAACAAAACCTGCCAAAGAAAAGAAAAGAAGAGAAAATGCTATTGCATTTGTCCATGCCCTAGAGGCAAACCCCACCTGGAACATGCCTAGAGTTGAACTGGGGTGGGTTTTTTGGCTTGTTTCCTTGAGGGAGACCACACAGCAGGGAGACTGTGCAGAGTCTCGTTCAGAAGAGGCTAGAAGGTTTACATTATAGGATCTGAGCTTATGTGAGGTGATTTCAGGGGGAGTTGAAGGAAGCAGGAGTTTGCTCTGTATCGGGTGCTGTTGGGAGTTTGGCGCAATTCTGTGATCCGGTGTCTTAATTTTTATCTGCAGCGTAGGAGAATGAAGCAAACTGCAGCCGGGATTGGTACGAAGAGCGAGTCCCTTACTAGCTAAGAGGGAGAGAGGATTGGTTATTTTGGTGGCGCTCACGCCTTGTTTTTGTTGGCCCCCACACATGCTTATAAAGTGGGTTTATTTTTGTCCCGCTTTATCACAGTAAGGAATGACTTTGTCTGACATTGCCTTCTGGCGGCAGTAAACTCTGCCACTTCCCGGCCAGCTGCCCGCTGTTGGGCTGCTTTTCTCTTTCTCACTCTGGATAGATGGAGGAGCCTGATCAGGATGGATGCCCCAGGACCAGGCGGGGAGGGAATGCCTTCAAAGACGGATAGGTGTGTTCCCTAAAACTTGGGTCTAACTCTGCTCAGATCTGCTCAGGCAGATAAGGGAATCAAGGCTTCTTTTATTCCACATACCAATAAATAATATTAATAATAATATTTAATAATAAATTTAATCCCCCAAAAGTTTTAGGGCCAACCCCTACCCCAGGCAGTGTCAATCTTAAGGATTAATATTGGTATATTGATCCTGGAGTCCGCCTGAATGATCTGGTCCGGCTGTAAGGCATGTGCTGTTTGGTAAATTTGCTTCAGCATCCACAGATTATAGGCATGAATTTTTTTCCTGTTACTTATTAAAAATAGAACTCCTTCAAAAAAATAAACTTCACGTAGCTGATATGTAAGAAACCATTGATACATGATAAAAAGTTTATGAAACAGAGAAAGTAAAGATCCCATAATCTTATTAGTTATTCGATCCTGCCTGCCACTGATTTATTTCTTCTATCTTTTTCTGTACATCTAAAAACAGCTTTTTAAAAATGTATTTAAATTCAAGTTAGTTACTTACACTGTATCATTAATTTCAGAGGTAGAGTTCAGTGCATCACCAGATGCATTAGACACCCAGTGCTCATTACATCACCTGCCCTCCTTAGCGCCCATCACCTTGTTACCCCATCCCCACATCTCCTCCCCTCCAGCAACCTTCAGTTTGTTTCCTGGAGTTAAGAGTCTTTAATGGGGTACCTGGGTGGCTCAGTGGGTTGAAGCCTCTGCCTTCCGCTCAAGTCATGATCCCAGAGTCCTGGGATTGAGCCACACATCAGGCTCTCTGCTCAGCAGGGAGCCTGCTTCCTCCTCTCTCTCTGCCTGACTCTCTGCCTACTTGTGATCTCTGTCTGTCAAATAAATAAAAATCTTTAAAAATAAAAAAAGAGTCTTTAATGGCTTGCCTGCCTCTCTGTTTTTATTTTTCCTTCCCTTCCCCCATGCTTATGTTTTGTTTCTTAAATTCCACATATGAGTGAAATCATATGGTATTTGTCTTTCTCTGACTGACTCATTTCACTTAGCATATACCCTCGAGTTCCATCCACATCGTTGCAAATTGCAAGATTTCATTCTTTCTGATGGCTGACTAATATCCCATTGTATATATATGCCATGTCTTCTTTATCCAGTCATCTGTCAATGAACATCTGGGCTCTTTCCATATTTGGGCTATTGTGGACATTGCTGCTATAAACATTGGGGTGCATGTGCCCTTTCAAATCACTATGCTTGTGTCCTTTGGATAAATATCTAGTAGTATGATTAATAGTCTATATAGTAGGGTCGTAGTGTAGCTCAGCCTGGAGCCTGCTTCTCCCTCTGCCCCTCCCCCTGCTTGTGTGCTCTTTTGTTCTGGGCGCTCACTCTCTTTCTCTCTCTTCTCTCTCAAAAAAATGATTTTTTTTGAGAGAGAAGCATATAGGTTTTCTTTTAAGAGAACTGTTTTTTCTAAGTGGATGCTTTTAAGATTTTCTCTTTACCCTTGGAGTTTGGGAATTTTTCCAGAATATGGATAAATGCCTCTCTTCCTCCAATAATTTTGTCTAAAATTTATTAGACTCTCTTGATCTGAAACTTAATTTTTTTTCAGGGAAGTTTTTTTGCTTTTGTTTCTTACTCGTCTCCCCTTTTTTCTTCTTGAACTCTGCTGTCCACATGGGTTTCTGTCCACCCAGTTTCCTGGGTCTGTCACCCAAGCCTTTTCTCTCCTCTCTCATGATTGCTAGATCTGTTTTTGCCTCTGGTTCTACTTGCTTCATCCTTTTGATGTGCCTGGCCTCTGAATGGGGATATCCACAGTGAGCCTCTCCTTAAATTCATCTGCTGATACTGTAAAAAATGAAAGCATGTGTTCTCTCATCACGTGCTGAACATGAGTCTCTTTAAGTGCTCTCGTTAACATTATCGTCACTGTTTGAAAATTTTTAAAAGGTTGCCCTCTGTCTCCTCCTATCAACTTTGTTCCATCAGAACCTTTTTAATTCTCTGTCTCTCTGGCTGCCGCACTCCCTTAGGGTTGGATGTTTTGTCTTTGTGGCTTATTGGGGTTCAGCTGCTGGGATGGGGTGGTTGGAGCCAAGGAAGCTGTGGTGGTCTTACTCTCAGCTCCATGACAAGGCATGTGGAGGAGGAGAGGCTCTCCACTGGCTGTCCCAGGGTCAGGGGTAGGAAACCCTTGGCCCACCCATTCAGCACCTTATCAGGTCCTTGTAGCTTTCGGAGACTGACCAGCATCTGGAACTCAGGTTGGTCAATGCCAGTTTTCCCCACGAGGGGTCAGGGATCCCTGTGGATCATGCTCTTCCCAAAAGCTGACTGCTTCAGATCCTTGCCCTAGGATTATCTTCTGCTACTCCTTGCCTGCTCTGGACGCCCACCTGGCCCAGAGGTTAGAGTACCCCACTAGCATCAGTTCACCTCTCCTCTGTCTGGACAGGTGCCAGGCACCAGAAATGTGAGGTAAAGTCAGGTGTGGACTTGTGTATGTAGGAAAGGCACGATCTTTCCAAATCTTCTTTCCAAAATCTTCTGATGCTGTGTCGTCCACCATTGTTTTTGACATTTCCGCTCCGGTATTCTATATTATAATATGGAATCACTTAGTCAAGTTTAAAAAATTCTGTGGGTCTTTGAGGGAATGAATTGGCATCTTTTAGGTATGGAGTCATGGAGGCTCGGGTTCTATATTCAAGGATTTTTTTAAGTTTGCTTGTTTTCTGTGCATAAAGTCACATACTTTTCTCATCAAGGTTGTTTTCAGATACTTCATTATGATCATGAATTGTATTATTTTATTTTCTTATTATATTTTCTTTTGTATTATGCTAACATTAACTTTCAAGATGCTCTTTCAGAGTAATTGTCCCTAACCCTGGATGTCATCTAGAATCATTTAAGGAACCCCATCCCCAGCAATTTACAGTTAAGTTCAAGCCATTCTTCTGGAATATTCTTTAAAAAAAAAAAGTTCACCTGAAAAACAATATAAGACATGTAGCAATCATCACCATTTCTTCCAGCAACACACTGTCATTGGGGACCTTCCTGGCGTTTCTTTTGAATCTCCAGGCCCCGCTACAGGTCAGAGCTGCCCAGATGGTTCCTTTCTGGGTTCTCAAATGCCTTCCCTTCCTCCATCAGGGGAGATGGAGTTACCTCTATGTCTGCGTAGCCTGGTCCAGCCAATCACTGGGAAGGTTTTAATTTCCTTTTTCAATGTAGCTACAGAGAAAGTGATCATGAAGTTCTGTGATACCACATGAAGCAGTAAGAGAGCTTTCTATATTCTCCATGAGAAAAAATAAGAAAATACATTTCCTCCTCCCCCCCATAGCAGAGTTGGTTATTTTAGATATAATGGTAAAATAGTACAAGACACACCCAGCACTTGTTCAGTAATAAAACCGTACGTGTCCAACTCCCTGGTCTTCCTGACACTCACAAGGACCGTCTTGGGGAGTCATTGTGACGGTGACAGAATGCCACGTCAGTGACGGACGTGACATTGATCGAGAGCAGACAATTTAAAAAATGTATTGAATTATTAATTAAATAACAGGAAAGTTATTAATAAAAAGAGCATATATTTCCCTGCAGTGGGTAATTCTTGCTTACTGTATAAAATTCAAAAATGTACGAGACTATAGAAAGTAAAACCATTTCTTCCTGCCCTTGTCTTTATATTCCAGTACCTTTCCCAAGAGGAAACTGTAGTTACGCTTCCAAGCAGGCGTAAAGGGCCAGATAGTGAATTATACTCTTTGTGAGCAATGATTCAACCCTCTTGCTATCGTCCAAAAGCAGCCATAGACAATACAGAGGGTATGTCCGTGTTCCAAGAAAGCTTGTTTACGGACACTGAAATGTGCATTTCATGTCATTTTCATGAAATTATATTCTCCTATTGATTTTTTTGTTTTATCACAAAAAAAGTATAAAAACCATTCCCAGCACACGAAACCAGATGGTTGGCTGGATTTGGTCTCTGGGCCATAGTTCAGTCACCCCTGTTCTAGAGACATTCCATGCGCATTCAATCACATACTCCTTCTGTTTCTTTGAATATTTATCTGTGAACAGGCTCCCTGCTAGAGGTGATTGCCTGCACTGAGCTTTTCCTGTTAGAGTTTCCTGGTGGCCACTCCATATCCGTTCATAGAGTTACTTCCATTTCCTCAGTCACGTGATGTCGTGAGAGGCATTGAGATTCTTTCTGATCTTTGCCTTCTACAAGTGATGCGGTGGTGACTATCCTTGCACGTTTGTGCACCTGTGCGATTCTGTCTGAATACGTATGCAAAGGAGGAATCAGCACGAACAATTCAGCGTCAATTTCTGAGTCAAGTTTCCAGGCAGACACATGGCAGCTTTTGTTAGAGTTCATTACAGGTCATGTCCATGCCACACCAAAGCCCTGGGTGGTTCTGAATCTTTCAGGAGACACTGCTTAATATGGGTCCCAGAAAACATGGCCTAAGTTTGCAGGTTCAAGTATGTCTTAACTACCACTGTGCAGAGTAGAGGAGGAGGAGGAAGTATACAGTGGACCCAGTCCTCAGGACACTTGGTAGACTCCAGATAACCTGTTAGGGTGCAGATTAGAGGCTCCCTCCTATAGGGGTTGAGTGGTACTGCCCAGAGCCAGAGAGGATAGAGTGATGGGCTCTGAGGCAGGCTATGAGAGGAAGAAATTTGAATTTTGATGATGTACAAAGAGATGACCTCCAGAAAAGATGATGAACTAATTTTATAAATTTTATTTTAATGGCAGATATCATCTATATGAATCTTGTGGGATTCATTTCATAGAGTGAATTATTTCCCCTAAAGTGATTTGTTTGGTGATAAATCATATTTTGGACTGGCATATGGCAGTTATATTTGCACATATAAAAAGCACCCAAGATAATTGGTACCTTAAAAAATACACGTAGCTAATAATCCAAAATCAGGCACATCCTCGGTCCAGCAAGTGACTTAGACACTCCCAGGTTCTGTTTCTTCACCTCTAAAATAAGAGGGTTGGGATATTTGCTCTCTCTGCTTCCTTCCAGCTTCACTACTATGCAAAATGTGGGCTTCCAAGAAATTCTCAGTAGACCAGTTGGTCCAGGAAGGCAGGGGATATGTGTATTTTTTTTTTCTTACTATGATGTCCTCCTGCTACTTTGAATAGCAT
This sequence comes from Enhydra lutris kenyoni, assembly GCF_002288905.1. Lineage (NCBI taxonomy): Eukaryota > Metazoa > Chordata > Mammalia > Carnivora > Mustelidae > Enhydra > Enhydra lutris. Next base: position 7,396,254 of record NW_019154117.1, read on the forward strand.
ATGGCATATAGTGGGCACCCAGAAACATTTGTTAACCGAATAAAAAATGAATATTTCCAATGCCTGTATTGCAGAAACTTGTGTTTTTGCATTTGTTGGTGATTCTTGTCTTCCTCAACTGCCCTTCCTCTTCCTCCTCTGTGATAGAAAGCTGGTGTTTAAATGTCTACCCTTCTCCACATTACCGTAAGCTTCAGGGGCGGGGGAAGTTTCACACCCCATGCTACAAGGCAGCGCAGACAAATCAATGATTTCATTGATTTTGCCTGTGGTGGGTTTAAGCATGGTCATGTGATATAATTCTGGCCAATGGTAAGTCGGGAAAATTACTGCCGAACTCTAGGAAAGTTTCCTCCTTGATAAGAAGACACTCCCTGAATAAGATGTTCTGCTCGCTGTTGCCATGTCTGCTTGACTCCTGGAGCTATTGTGGCCATCTTTGAAGTAGGGGAAAACCAGGTGTGCACAAGCTGGGAAGCCCAGAATGATAGAGCAGAAATAGGCAAAGAATGTGAGTCCGTGATGACTGTGTTGAATCCTTGAGGAGACCAACTGTGAGCATCCCTGCTTCTGGATTGTGAAATGATGAAGTCTTCGTAACTTAGACAGTCAAGTTTTATTCTTTTATTACATGAGGCCAAAATCATCCAAATAATGTCACTTTTATAGTTGTTTTGCAAATGACTTTGGTGCAAACTAGAGTCTTCATTGCTTGTAACTTACAGCTTAGTAGGTAGAAAATAAAGATGCATTTTTCTTGTTTCGTATGCTATGGAAAATTGTAGGAAGCAAAAACTGTTAAAATAGAGAAAATTCTAGTACTGATAAAAAAAAAATTACACCTGTGGCAAATTTTGTAAATCTTGTAGATTCATTACAGAATTGAGCAGTTTTAAAAATTATTTGTCAGGATAGATATAGTAGAATATTTCCAATTTAAAATAGTTTAACATTTACAATTGGTTACACAGATTTTTTTTGGCTTTGATTTTTTTTTTTTAAGGCTGTAGGCAAAGGCAATCTGTTCCATATTTTATGTGAAATTCATGGCAAGAATAAGATGCTAGCATTAATAACCCAATTGATAAAACACAGGCAAAGAACCCACAGCTGTGTCAGTATCTTTAAAATAGAGTAATGTCAATTCAGTGTTTACTGGGGGTCCCACCCTAGCAGGAAATTGGGTGCTGAGGCAAGCTTGCTAGGAAATCAGGCCTCTACATGATTAGCTATAGTATTATGGGAGCAAATCATAGGATTAGCTGAGGATAAACTATTATTAGGCCTGTCAATATTCGTTAATTACTGGATAATACATACATCTCTCTCCCTCAACACGGGGTCTCTCTCTCTTTTGAGCACTCCCCCCTCCTACACACATCTACTTCGAACCACAGCAATGGTGGCCGATTGTGCACTCCTTTTACAGACCTTGCTTTAGGCTAAAATGCATTTTTCCTGGATTCTGATGATAGGTGCCCGAAACCCTGTTTTATGCTTATTCCAGAGATTGCTTTGCTTGTAGAAGGGACCCTAGAGTTCTAAGCATAGAATTCCAAAGCCACACAAATGACGTCATGCCAGAAAAATAGCAACAGGATGATTGTGCTAGAAGAAAAGGCCCCTGGAACTTTGATTGACAGGTTCTACCAGGTGCAGCAAAGGAGACTTTCTATTAAGTTACATGATCATAAGATTCTTAGTCATGAGCTGTTACAACTTTCATGACCTTATAACCACTATTATTTCCTTTATTTTGCTTTCTTTTTTTTTTTTTTAAGATTTTATTTATTTATTTGAGAGAGAGACAGTGAGAGAGAGCATGAGCGAGGAGAAGGTCAGAGAGAGAAGCAGACTCCCCGTGGAGCTGGGAGCCCGATGCGGGACTTGATCCCAGGACTCCAGGATCATGACCTGAGCTGAAGGCAGTTGTCCAACCGACTGAGCCACCCAGGCGTCCCTTATTTTGCTTTCTGCACCACCTTCCCCATGTCTTCTGCCCCTAATCGTTTGCCCTCTCTCTTTCTTGGAGGTTTGATGGGGTGGGAATTTTACCTTCCAAGAGAACCAAAGTCATCTTTCAGCAATCCATAGATAAAAGGTGTGAGGTGTTACCAGTGGGGCTGAATGGAAGGGAGTGATGGAGGTAGTGATAGGAGATGAAATCAGAGAATTTGTCAAGAACCCCACAGTGAAGGGCCTTGTGTGCTCACATGTAAAGCTTGGACTTACCCAGGTCACTTGGTCCTGTAGCCTGTGAGTGGTAGGTGGCTCTAAGGTGGGGCTCAAATTGCCCAAATCTAGGGCTGCAATGTTTTCCATTGTAGCCTCTGTCTCCTCCACTATGGGACCTTAACATGGTGACTTTAACTGCAGTGCCTGCAGGGGTCACCCATAATGCAATACTCTGGATTCGAGAATGTAGAAAGTAATTTACGGTCAAGTCCCACGTTGGGGTTGGGAGGCACAGGCAGATCTACTGAGGGTGTTGGCTGAAGGGTCAGGGGTAAGCATGGGCAGAGTTAGCCTACAGCTTCTAAAGCGGAGGGATTCTGAGATCAGTTGCTAGAAAAGACCAATAGAAGGTGGGAAGCCCATCCAAAAGTGAGGGCTAGGAATGGAGGCTGATGCCCATGGGTCAAGCAATAGGTTAACACAGGTTACAGAGTAGGAAAACAGGAGTTAAGATGGCAAAGAGACAGGTGAGGGTTCAGGGTCCCCTTCATAACCAGGGCTGGGAAGCTCAAACGCCTTTGTTCTTATTAGGGTTTTTATAACCTCTGGCTGCAGAGAGGGTACATGAGCTAGTCACCCTTGTTAAATGCACAGAGTTGGCACAAAAACCAAGTTGTAACTGAGCCCATCCCTGATTACTGAGATCACCTTTGCAGGATATCATTTTCATGTCCCATGGAAGGTGCTTTCTGGTTCCTTCCCTTGCTATCTTAGCATGTGTTTTTTATAGTATGTCCTAAAGCCCTCTGAAAAGAGGGTGCCATTGAATGTGTGCCTTCTAAACATATACTGGTGGATAACCCAGGCTTTAAAATTAATTTGAGTATTCATTTGTCGAAACTCCCCTGCCTGAGAACATTTTACCTCCGTGGTATCCTTAAGAATGTCATCGTTCCAGAAGAATCAGGCTAGAGAGAATGCACATTTAGGGACATGATGGCAGAAGGAAGATGGTAAGAGGGCATTCCAGCTACTTCTGGGCTTGAACGCAAATCCAGTGCATGCTTTCAAGTAGGTCTTACAGTTAAACCTGATCCTTTTGCTTTACTGGGATTATTTTCAGTCAAGTTGTTTGGGTATTAGAACATAATGCTCCAATTTTGGCAATCTTGGCTTGCTTTTGGTGGAGGGATTAACGTTAGTATGTGTCACCGAAAGTCACCAGTTCTTATTCCTCTGGCTCCTCTTGCCCAAACTAGAGGAGCTCTTCAAGGTCATTTCTCAGTATCATTACTCTTCAAGGTCATGTCTCAGTATCAGTACTCTTCAAGGTCATGTCTCAGTATCAGTACATCATCTTCATTTCAACTTGGAAATGAATACATTGAATTCTAGCTGATCCCCTGAAATGATTGGGGAAAACTTGCACTACATTACCCACAGACTAAATAGGGCTACACTCATCTAAGACTTGATTTTGGGTTGATGCCAGTTACTGAACCCTAAACCTTTGGGTAAAAGCCTAATGCTCCAGTTGGCATCAGCACTGGGGCTTTTCAAGTTAGTTGAGAGCCAAGAAAAGACACAGTTCTTTATAAAATAGTTTGCAGATTCAGCAGCATACCATATATGGGGGCACCAGGAATTTTTTTAAAAAGGTAAAAGGCTATGCCTTAATATGGAGCAGAGTTGTGAAAGTCATCATTTCCAATTTGTTGGAGACCAGAAACTTCTTTTAGAATCCTCAGGGACTTTAAGTCCTGCATTAAAGGCAGCCTGTCATCTACCTACCAAGTGATCCAGTAAAACCACTGGGGGCTCTGAACTTTCCAATGCAGGCATGCCTGGCTGGCTTAGTTGGAAGAGCATGTGATTCCTGATCTCAGGCTTGTGAGTTCAAGCCCCACTTTGGGTGTAGAGATTACAAACATACATACATAAACTCGAAACTTTCAGATGTCATGATGATTACATATAGATACCCTCACAGCTTGTCTTGGAAATGGGACTTAACAGAGCAAAATCTATAATGAAGACTCTTGCTTCATCCTCTTTTCTTTCCTTCTCCTGCTTTTCTGCCTTTCTCACAGTTCCTTAGGGTGGGGAAAGGGGGCCGGTGTTGGTCAATAATCATTTTCCTCCTTCTGAAACTTCTTCAGATGGGCCATGTCCTCTGTCAGTTCACTCCCAGTTGAGAATTGCATTCTTGAATGACTAACACTCCCTCTCTTCTGTTCCTATAAAATCCATTTCTGTGATTTGGAAAAGATCTGATAAACTTGGGTCAGAAAACCAACAGGTAGAATGGAAGCTTCATGATGGCAGATCTCTTTGTTTTGTTCATTGAAATATTCCAAACACTTAGAACAGTGTCAAGCCCAGAATTAGTGCTCAAAATATTTGACAAATAGTGAAGGAATGAGTGAATAAGGATGCAAGTATGTTGGTCATTAATTCAGCAGCTCCAGATGGTACAAGGAGCTATAGGAAAAGTAGATAATCCTCTATCCTTTCCTCATGGACTAAAGAGGTTTGAAGCATGGGGTGGGAGTGGAGAATGGGTTGCTGAAAGGTTCAAGAAAACTTGGAACTTTTAGAGAACAATGTTGGTTAAAGGATAAGAAAAGGCTTAAAAATGAACCATGTATGCCCTAAAGAATTGAAAGCATGGACTTGAACAGAAACAGTACATCAGTGTTCCTAGTAGCATTTTTACAATAGCCAAACGATGGAAACAACTTAAATGTCTATCAACAGGTGATAGATAAACATGGCCTATGCATACAGTGAAACATTATTCAGCCTTTAAAAAAAATGCATTTCTGATATATTCCAAAACATGTATGAACCTTGAAAGCATTACACTAAGTGAAATAAGTTATAAACAAAGGAACATACTGTATGATTTCACTTACGTGGGGTCGAGCAGACAAATTCATAGGGACAGAGAGCAAAACTAGAGTTTACCAGGGGCTGGGGAAGGAGAAAGGGGGTGTTGTTGTTTAATGAGTACAGAGTTTCTGTTTGGGATGATGGAAAAGTTCTGGGAAATGGTAATGGTGATGGTTGTACAATAATGTGAATGTACTTAATGCTGCTAGATTGCATAGTTAAAGATGGTTAATGTAGTAAACTTTGTTTTATATATATATTGCTTTGATTAAAAAAAATAAATCACAACAACTGAAATTTTAATAGGCCCACAAAGCAAAGGCAACTCCATCTTTTTTTCTCTCTGTGACTCTCTCCAGCAGGGAGGACTGTGACATCAGACAGAGTCGGCTCAGATCCAGAGCCCACCACTTACTTACTGAAGGGGGGCTTTGGTCAAACTAGGTGACCTCTTAGAGGTCTAGCTTTCTCATTGATAAAATGGAGATGGTAGAAATACTGGATTATTATGATGTGAGAAAAAACATGTACGTAAAACGCTTTCACACAGTACCTGACCACAAGGGAGGCAGACAACAAATGGTCAGATCATTTCTCTCCCACTGTCTCCCCTGTTCCCATATCCTCCCCAGCCTGCCCAGCACCCTTCCCCATCTCTTGGACTTTCTTTTTCTATTTTGCAAAATTAGGTTTCCTGATCTGGATCAGGATCTCTACCAGATGGTGTTCTCTCTGGCAGGGCTCAGGGAAGTGTTCCCAGAGAGAAAGTAGTGCCCAGTCCAGGTGTGTGTTTTCAAAAGCCATGTAAGTTAGAGCTCATGTTCTTCTTGTTGTGCCTCTGGCGTTGCCAGCTCAGCCTACACATTTCAGGGCACCATGAAATCCACAGTCCAACCTGTTTCTTGGAACAGCATCTTATTTCTTATACCAAAGCATAAAGGACTTTCCTCGACTCCATGGGTGGATGCCAGTGAAGAACTTGCTTCCACTCTCCCTTTTATAGTTACTTTTATTGAAAAATTATGTAGGTGTAGTTTGAAAAGTCATAGAGTTCTACAATGATGATAATAAAAAAACTTAGTCTCCCTGCTCATCCTTGATCCTGGCCACCCGAAGACAAGTGCCATTAATTGCCACTGTCCTCAACACTCATCTTTCACTCACTCCACTTTCTTCATGGGAAGATTGGATTGCTAGACCTTGTTTTTTCTTGAGTCAGATATTACCAACTGACTTCGTAGAATAAAAGATGAAAATTTTCCTCACTTAACAATCTTCCACTGCTAGCTTGCTTCACATTCTCTCCCTACATGCTTCTATTACACATTTTGGGATGATATCAATAGTTGGTGTTTATTTTTTAAAAAGATAAAAATCTTCTTCCCAACTACAGTATTTTGGTTTGTTGTTGTTGTTGTTGTTTTGGTAAAATGTGTACTATTTGTATTATTTTTCTTGTACAATTCACTTTTATTTCCTTGGAAGTAATAATCACTGAAGTTTTTTGGTTTGGTTTTGTTTTTTGTTAAGCTTTTTAAGATCTCGCATGTCTGAAAATGGATTTACTCCACTTCCCATTTGGTTAGTAGCTTGAGTATGGAATTCTAGGTGACATTAATCTTTCTGCAAAATATTGAAGCCATTACTGCAGGAAGTCTGATGATATCTGGTATTTTATTTGTGATTTTTTTTTTCCTGAAAGTATTGATTATCTTTACTTTGTCAACTTTCTGAAGTGTTGGTGTGGTGGTGGTGGTGGTGGTGGTGTGTGTGTGTGTGTGTGTGTGTTTACTATGTTGGAATTTTGCTGGGCCTTTTCAAGTCTAGAAACTCTTATCTTTCTCTTTGAGTAAATACTCCAATTATTTATTTGACAATATTCTTTACTTCATTTTCTCTGAACTCTTTTTGAATGCTGGATTTCTGAGGCTGATCTTCTAGTTGCATGTATTTTGTCTTCTTTTTTTCTCCTTCTTTGCTTTTGTTCTGTATTTTGGAAAATATTTTTCAACTTTGTTTTTGAGGCCTTCTGTGGACCTTTCTCTTTTGGTTATGTCCTTCCACTTATTTGTGTCTTCTTCCACTTCTTTCATTAATGTGTTGTAGTTACCAATACATATGTCTTTACTTCCTTTGTTAAATTTATTCCTAGGTATTTTATTCTTTTTGTGTAATTGTAAATGAGATTGCTTTCTCAATTTCTCTTGCTGATAGTTATTTATTAGTGTGGAGAAATGCTAGAGATTTTTGTGTATGGATTTTGCATTCTGCAACTTTCGTGTCCTGAATTTGTATCCTAACTTTATATCCTTAATCTTTTTATTACTTTGAACAGTTTTTTAATGGAGTCTTTGGGGTTTTCTATATATGATATAATCATGTCATCTGCAAATAGTGACCATTTTACATTTTACTTCTTTTTTTTTTTTTTTTCTATTTGGATGCCTTGTAATTCTTTTCTTTTCTTTCCATTCCTTCCCTTCCCTTCTCTTCTCTTGCCATATTGTTCTGGTTAGGATTTAGAATACGATGTTTAAAAAATGGCAAGAGTAGGCATCCTTGTCTTGTTCCTCATCTTAGAGGAAAAGTTTTCAGTCGTTAACCAGGGAACATAATGTTAGCTGTGGGCTTGTCATATAGGGCCTTCATTATGCTGAGGTATATTCTTCTATATTGGCTTTGTTGAGGGTTTTTATCATAAATGGATGTTGAATTTTGCCAAATGCTTTTTCTGCATCTATGAAGATGGTCATATGATTCTCATCCATTTTTTTTTAATGTGGTGTATCACATTGATTTGTGGATGTTGAACCTTCCTTGCCTTTTTGGAATAAATATCACTTGATCATGGTGTGTGACTTTTTAAATGTTTTGTTGAATATGGTTTGCTAATATTTTGTTGAGGATTTTGCATCTATTTTCAATGGGGTATTGACCTGTAACTTTCTTTTCTTCCTGTGTCCTTGTCTGGTTTTATGATGTTGGCCTCATAAAATGAGTTTTGAAGAGTTCACTCCTCTTCTGTTTTTTAAATAGGTTTGAGAAGTATTGGTATTAACTCTTCTTTGAATGTTTGGTAGAGTTCACCAGAGAAGTCATCGTGTCTTAGACTTTTGTTTATTGGGAGATTTTTGATTACGGATTTAATTTTCCTACTAGTAACTGGTCTGTTTAGATTTTCTGTTTCATCATGATTCAGTCTTGGTAGGTCATGTGTTTCTAGGAATTTATCCCTTTCTTCTAGGTTGTCCAGCTTCTTGGTGTATAACTGTTCATAGTAGTCTCTTATGATCCTTTGAATTTCTGTGATAAGAGTTGTAACATCTCTTACATTTCTGATTTTGAGTCTTCTCTCCTTTTTTCTTGGTGACTCCAGCTAAAGGCTTGTCAATGTTGTTTAACTCTTCAAAGAATCAGCTGTTAGTTTCTTCATTGATCATCTCCTTTTTCTTTTAGTCTATTTCTGTTCTAACCTTTGTTATTTTCTTCCTTCTACTAAATTAGAGCTTCATTTGTTCTTTTTTTACTTCCTTGAGGTGTAAAGTTAGGCTGCTTATTTGAGACTTTTCTAGTTTCTTGCAGTCGGCATTTATCACTATGCATTTCCCTCTTAGAACCACTTTTACTGTATCCCACGAATTTTGGTATGTTATTTTTCCATTTTAATTTGTCTGAAGGTATTTTCTTTTAACTTCTCTTTAGATTTCCTCTTTGACCTTTTGGTTGTTCAGTAGCATGTTGTTTAATCTCCAGATATTTGTGAATTTTCCAGTACTCTCCATGTGACTAATTTCTAGTATCATACTATTATGGTCAGAAAAGACTCTTAATATGGAGGTATCACAATTCCAGACCTCCAGTTTTATTACAAAGCTGCAGTAATCAAAACAGTATAATACTGGCACAAAAAATAGACAAATAGATCAATGGAAAATATAAAACCCAGAAATAAACCCAATTTATATGGTCAATAAATTTAGAAAAAGGAGGAAAGAATAACAATGAGAAAAGATAGCCTACACAACAAAGGGTTAAATTATTAAATCCCTATATTATATATCTGAAACTAATATAACCCTGTATGTTAACTATACTGGAATTAAAGTTAAAAATTTAATAAAGATGCTTGATATGATTTCAGTCCTGTTAAATTTATTAAGAGTTTTTTGTGGCCTAATATATGATCTATTCTTGAAAATGTTTTATGTGCATTTGAAAAGAAGGTGTGTTCTGTTGCTTCTGGATGGAATATTCTGTATATATCTGTCAAATCCCTGGTCCAATATGTCATTTAAAGCTGATGTTTTCTTATTGATTTTTTTGTCTGGGTGATCTATCCATTGATGTAAGTGGAATATTTTTAATTAGTTTGAGAGAGAGAGAGAGCATGAACAGAAAGGAGAGGGAGAAGCAGGCTTCCCACTGAGCCTGATGTGGGGCTTGATTCCAGGACCCTGAGGTACAGGTGCCCTTGTAAGTAGAGTACTAAAGTCTCCTATGATTATTGCACTGCTCTCTATTTCTCTGTCTGTTTCTCTTTAGGTCTGTTAATATTTGCTTTATACATTTCGATGCTCCTTTGTTGGGTGTGTACATAATTATGAATGTTATATTCTGCTACTGTGTTGACCCTTTATTATTATGTGACACCCAACTGTGTTTCTTAGTACAGTCTTTGCTTTAAAGTCTATTTTGTCTGATATAATTATAGCTGCTCTAGCTTTTAGTTTTCATTTGCATAGAATAATTTTTTCCATATCTTTACTTTCAATCTGTTTATGTCCTTACAACTAAATTAAGTCTTTATGGGTAGCCTAAAGGTGGGTCTTGGTTTTTGTTTGTTTGTTTGTTTTTTAACCCTTTAAACATTTGGTGTTTTTAATTGGAGAATTCAGTCCTTTTACATTTAAAATAATAATTAATAGGTATGTACTGATCTTAAAGAATGTAGACTATGGGCACCATCTTGGTGCTCTCCTTCTGCCTTGTTAAAACTTACTGGTATCTCCCACTCAAGATACACTTACCTTGAACTCCAATTTTTATGCTGCTACCCAAGGGACACCTGAAGATTGCCCTGCTCTGGTGGCCAGTGGGATTTATGCTTGTAGTCCCACAAGACTGTATATATTTGCACACTTTAAAAGCTCCTTTTAAGGGTCTGGCTTTCAATCAGCCTAAATTTAACTGCTGAGATCCTATACTGACATTTCTTGGTAGGTACATCCTCAAATACTGGGAGCTATTAAAAATAGGTTGCTTGGACAAGTACAAAGGTTAAAAAACAAATTGCTGAGACAAGGTTGAATGGCAAGATTCATATCCCACACAAGGCCATTCCTTCAAGACTGGGAGAGGTAGTTGCTTCATGTATTGTACAGAAACCAACACAGAAGAGTCAAGCAAAATGAAGAACCATATTTGGAATATGTTCCAAGTGAAATAATAAGATAAAACCTCAGAAAATAAAACTGTAATGAAACAAAGATAAGTAATTTACCCAAAGAGTTCTAAGTAATTGTCCTAAGGATGCTCACTCAACTGGGGAGAAAAATGGATGAATACAGTGAGAACCTCAACAAAGAGAAGGAAAATAAGAAAGTAGCAAACAGAAGTCACATAGCTGAAGGCCACCGTAACTACAATTATTGAAATAATTCAATAATTGAAATATACACTAGAGAGGTTCAACAGCAAACTAGATGAAGCAGAAGAAAGGATCAGTCAACTCAAAGACTGGGTGGGACACACCCAGTGAGAGCAGCAAAAGCTAAAGGAGTTCATCCACCAAACCAGCCTTACAAGAAATGTTAAAGGGACCTCTTTAGGCTTAAAGGAAAGGGTCCTGATTAGTAACAAGAAAACATGTGAAAGAATAAATCTCACAGGAAAAGTAGTTACATAGTGAAGGTAATTAGTCACAAATCTAGTGTGAAGTTTAAAAAGCAAAAGGAGTAAGATAACTATAATTGCAGTAATTAGTTAAGGAATACAGAAGATACAAAGCTGTGAAGTGTTACATCAAAAGCCTAAAATGTGGTGGTGGGGAGAGTGAAAATACTGAGGTTTAGAATGTTAACAACTTTGAATAGATGGTTAAACATGCAAGTTGTTATATGTAAGCCTCGTGGTAACCACAAAACAAAAACCTATAATACATACACAAAAGAATAAGAAAAAGAAATACAAGCATACTACTAAAGAAAGTCATCATACCACAAAAGAGCGAGAGAGAAAAGGAACAGAGATTAAAACAGCTACAAAAAAATTAATGAGATGGCAATAAGTACATATGTACCCATATTTTGGTTATGGTATTTCCTTTCAAGAGGTTTTCTTATTCTTTGAATGTTTCTTTTAAGAGCGTACTGTTCTTATTTTATACATGCAGTATCTTTTGTCTTTGAGCTATGAATTATAAAGATTTTTTTGGACAAGTCCTTCTGTTTTGCTTTTTTTCCCGTGGACATTCTTCTGAAGTTTTTATTTCTCTTTGTTTAATTTAGTCTATTTTTCTTTGTGGAATGTTTTTCTATAATTTTGAGTGATCCTTGGCTGTTTGTTCCTATCTAAGAATAACAGACTGAAATGATGATTAAAACTCTGTGCATGAGCAGGGCTCGGTGACTGGTGTTTTTTCCTACCCATGATTTGACCCAGAATCTGGTCATTTTTGGTGGAAATTCCAACCATTGGTAACTGCAGATCCTTTTACTCGGTTACATCAAAACCTCCAAATTCTGGTTGTGTGTGTGTATGAAGATAGAAGTATAAATCTGGCTGAATCATTCTGGGAACTAACAGGATTGGAGCTCTTAAAATGGACAAAATAGAATCCCAAAGTGTTTGCTTTATTTTCATCCAGTCTTTCTGGTTTATTACTTCCAGAGTGTAAACTTGCAGATTTCTATCAGGATTAGGAGGGAAAAAATCATCTGGACTTGGAGGAAAGTCTAAGGGGTTTCTTATGTATTGTTTGGGTGGGAGGTGGTGGAAATATTCTTTCAAATGCTGAATTTAAAAAAAAATGGATGCAAAATGAATTCCCATTAGTAGGAACAAGTTTAAGTAAACTGTGGTGCAGCTATATCATGACATATTATGAAGTCTATAAAATCATGATTTATACAAACATTACATAGGAAAAATGGTCATTACATATGGCCAAAAAAAGTGCAGGCTATAAGATATGTGTAATGGGATTGTGTGTTTTAATGGGGGAAAAAAAAAGAATTTCCCCAATTATTTCTGTCTCCATAACCATTTCAGTAGTAAGACAAGGGATGTGTTGATAATATACTCTAGGGGACAGAGCTCTTTAGAAATAAAGACTAAAAATTTGTCTTTTTGGAAAGAATTTTTCCATCTCATATGGCTGTAAGGAAATAGTTTTCCCAATCATTTTGGCTATTTATTTTCTACTTCTAATATTTTAATCTGTATGGCTCACAGATGTTTTTGCATGATTATTTGGCCAAATTAGGAAGTGGGATGCAAGCCCTATGACATCAAGTTATCCAATACCCTGCAGCAAATATCTCTGGCAGGAACTCAGGAAATTGAAGGACCCTAGGGCCAGGAGACATAGAAAATGAAGAGTCAAAGTGAGCAAGTTGCAAACATCTTTGGAAAAAAATGATCATTTTGTTTTATTCCTGACCTTAAAGGGAATGCTTCTAGTTTATTTCATCATTAAGTACAAAATGGCTATTGGTTTACCATTACTGTATGTTTTCATCATATTAAAGACATGGCCTTGTAATCCTGGTTTTCAAATAATTTTTATTTTAAAAATGCCTGATGAATTTTACAGAACGCCTTCTCGATTTTTTGAATCATCAGACTTGTCTCATTTGATCCATTGATATGCCACATTAGTTATTTAATATTAAATTATCCTAACATAGCTTGACGATGATGACTTGGTTGCAGTGAGTTATGTCCTCTATATCATTGAATTTGATTTGGTAGTATTTGATTTGGAATTTTTTTTTCCATCTGCATTCATAACAGTGATCTACAGGGGCATGAGTGCAATGTGTATGCATGCACGCAAATCATCACTGTCTGCTGTAGAACAGGATGATTTTACCTATAAGCAGAGCATCAAATGCGTGAACAAAAACAGAGAAGTGTACACTTAGAGATTTCAACACATTTTTCTCTCCATCACTGATAAGACAGAAGATCTGCCAAGATGCAGAAAATTTGAACAACACTATCTTTCAATTCGATCTGACATAAATGGAATGGTCCACCTAACAAGAGCAGAATACACAGTCTTTTTAAGTGCACATGTGACCTTTATAAAGATAGACTGTACTCTTGTGTTTAGATCTTAATATATTCATCAGGTTTATTCCCAAATGTTTCATAATTTTGAGGATATAAAAAGTATCATTATTTTAAATTTCAATTTCCAATGGTTGCCGGTGTATAGAAAGACAATATTTGTATATTGCATTTTTATCCTGCATCTTGCTAAATATACTTCCTGATCTTAGTGGGTTTTTTAAAATGATAATTTTCATAGGATTTTCTATACAGATAATCATGTTATCTGTGAATAAAGAAAGTTTAATTCTTCCTTTCCAATATGGATGCATTTTGTTCATTTTTTTCTTGCCTTATTGCACTGTCTAGACTCTCCAATATATTGGTAAATAGAAATGGTGAGAGAAAATATCTTGTTCCTTATTTAGGGGGAAAGCATTCAAGTCTGTCATTACTAAGGGTGCTATTAGCTATAAGCATTTGGAAAGTGCTCTTTATAAGGTTGAGGAAGTTCTTTTTCTGGTTTGCTGAGAGTTTTTACCAGGTTCAGATGTATTTTTTCAAATTCTACGTCTGGATCTATTAGAACAATCATATAGCTTTTCTTTTTTAATCTATTAATATTATAAATTACATTGATTTATTTTCACATGTTAAACCAGCCCTGCATCTTTATGGTAAACCCCATGTGGTCCTGATTATATATTGTTGAGTTTGATTGGCTAACATTTTGTTCAGAATTTTTTACATCCGTGTTCATGAGGAATATTAATCTGTTTTCTTGTGATGCCTTTCTCTGGTTGTGGTATCAGAGTCTCTTGGAATGAGTTAGGAAAGACTCTCTCCTTTTCAATATTCTGGAAGATATTGGGCAGAAATGGTATTCTTTTTAAATGTTTGGTAGAAATCACCGGGAAAGCCATTTGGAGGACTTTGAATGCCAGGTTCAAGGGCTTTGTCTTTGCTCTGAAACCTTCACAAGTTCCCATGGTAAAAAAAATGATGTCTACAAAGTGTGTTTGGGGAAGCTGAATATGGCAGCTGTGGGCAGGAGATATGTTGGCAATGAGGGCCTAGCTATAAGTACCAGAAACAATATTAAAGTCTTCCAAAATTCCTGCAGATAAAGCTTTGTTCAGTCTTTAACAAAGTGGAGGGAATTCCCCACCCAGAAAGCAAAGTGACCCCACTTGTTGGAAATTGGCTAGAAGATGCTATTTTTGATGAGGAGGCTCTGAGGGGCCTGTGACTATCATCACTTAGAAATGACCCTGCGTGGCTAGGGTTTCCAGTTCAATTAAATAAATCCATCCCCGCTGGACACTTGCTTTGTGAACTGTGGAGACCACACTTAGATGGCAGTGTTTTTAAGTGATTGAATTTTTTTTTTTTTTTTTTTTTTAAGGGAAGCAATTCTTTCAGATTTTCTTTACAGGTTTAAAGGGTCAGAAAGGGGGCACCTGGGTGGCTCAGTGGGTTAAGCCTCTGCCTTCTGCTCAGGTCGTGATCTCAGGGTCCTGGGATCGAGCCCCGCATCGGGTTCTCTGCTCAGCATGGAGCCTGCTTCCTCCTCTCTCTCTGCCTGCCTCTCTGCCTACTTGGGATCTCTGTCTGTCAAATAAATAAATTAAAAAAAAAAAAAGGGTCAGAAAAAAAACACATCTTAAGGACTTGCTGATAACATGACTTGGTCAGGTTGCAGTCCCCCCCCCCCGCCCCGCCCCCGAGTCCCCACTGGGCGTGTATCATTTTGAACAGGCACAGCCTCCTGTTCCAAGCAGGGTAGGGTCCGCAGGCCCTTCTGCCCTACTGATTAGTTAAGAACAATATTGCAACTTGATCATCTGACTGCAGCTGGGGGAGTTGCATTTTAGCTCGGGGGCGGGGCGGGGCGAGCCCAGCGCCAGCCAAGGAGCTTAGCAACAAAGCTGCAGAACTAGCAACGGGAATTTAAGACTGAAACCCTTGTATTCTGTAATTTCTTTTCCCTGCTCGTGAGTGGGCACGTTCCCCAAGATTTGAGTCGTAGGAAAACATCTTCCACATTTTCTTTTGCATGGCAACTCAACCAGCGCATGCCTATTAGTAAAGCTCGCGCAGCTTTCTAATAAGCGACTGTGCTGTTGGGAAGGACGCACGGGTGACATCAATGGAAAATTCAATGGCTTAGGGAATGACTTTCCCTTGGCATCAGTGTGAATGACTTAGTATTGTCAATATGGGTGGTGTTACTTTAAACAGAGAACATCCTGTCCAGTGATTTTCATTGTAAACCAGAAGTCCATGATGTCACATTTCCATAAAATTTCTTTCTGGGAAGTGAACCTGCAAAATGTACACAAGGTAAAAGTCTTTTTTTTCAAACAGCCCTGGGGGGGGGGGTTGAGAAAAAAAACAAAAAAACACCTCACATTTGAATAGTACACATCTGCTGTCCCATCTGGTCCCTATAACATCCATGGGAAAGTGACTAAGTCAAATTTTAACACTGACTTATTTTATAGTTGAAGAAATGGAGGCTTGGAGATGAAGAGAATTTACCAGGATTATAAAGGAAGTAAATGGCAAAGCAGAGATTGGAATTCAAATCTCTCAAGTCTGGCTTCCACGCTTTTACCATCATGGCAGATTGCCTCTCCAGAGTGAAAATATGGATATGGTGATGAAGGGCTTACCAGTTTGCAGGACTCAAAATACACACATTGGGTGTGTAACACCGGCCAAGCCAGTATTACACCCCTAGAGGTGAACATTTCACAGATAAACTTCCAAACGTTTCATCCCCATAGAGAAAGAACTGTTGTTTTTCTATTAAGTGAGATATTAATTCTGTCCATGAATACACCATTTTGTTGGCATTTCAGAGAATGTATATATAGAATCTTAGGGAAAAGGAGACAGTCCTAGAAAATGTGAATATATTTAAATGTATTCCTAATGTAGAAATTCCTAATTTGGGGGTGTGGACATTTTTTAAATCCGTAGATAGGCACTAGGAGATCCAGGATTCCCTGAAATTAAATATAAAAATTTATGAATATGCATGTTTTTTTTTTCTGGGAGTATTCTTTGGTTCTGCTAGACTTTTATTTTTTTATTTTTTAAAAAGATTTTATTTATTTATTTGACAGGCAGAAATCACAAGCAGGCAGAGGCAGGCAGAGAGAGGAGGAAGCAGGCTCCCCGCCAAGCAGAGAGCCTGAGAGCCTGACGCTGGGCTTGATCCCAGGATGCTGGGATCATGACCTGAGCGGAAGGCAGAGGTTTAACCCACTGAGCCACCCAGGTGCCCCTCTGCTAGACTTTTAAAGAGAGGCCTGTTTCGTGAAGAACTTTCCGTGACTTACTCTGATGGACACAGAAACAGTTCCTTCTTTCCCCCACCAACACAGTCTGCAAAGATCTTTCCATCTTTTCTGCGAGCTTATTGTCCGTCGGCTACATTGATCTGGTGCCCACTGAGCATGGCTTTGCCTTGCTACTTAACTGTATGTGTAAGTGAGCAGGGCTGCATCTCAGTCCCCTGTGCGTGTTTCAGGGTCCCCGGATGGAGGAGACATTTAATAAATCACAGATTCAGGAATGTGGACTTTCAGCCATCTGATCACTAAGTCACATGTTATCATTGACTCATTTTGCAGATGAAGGAGCGAAAGCAGGGAGATGGAGAGAATTTATAAGATTCTAAGGCGAGTAAGTGGCAAGATGAAGATCGGAGCTTGAACCTTTAAAATTCCTGTCCTAGAGCATGTGGACACTCCAGAGGGATCAAGACTTCTTAAAGCCATGCTTTGTGAGGTACTCGGTTTCCACATCCATTCTGAATACAAAAATGAAGTTAACAGGTGTGCTTTTCAAGTTACAGGATGACTTTTAAGTAGTCTCAGCGGTACATAGGAATCTAGATGAGGCCTACCTCATTGTGTGCAATTCCCTTAGCTGGCTGCGTGTTTATTTCAAAGATGGTACCTTTGGCTCCAAGGACGTTCTGTAAGAGTTCCTTGTGAGGACAGCCTTGGAGGGTCTCAAAATGCTATTAACTGGCCTGTTAAATTACTCTGTTCCCTGGCGGAACACTCAGTGATTTTTTGCTTTTTGAAAATATCAAGTCTATTCTCAAAGATGTAAGGTTTGCTATGACGGTCTGAATCTTAAAGAGCTGTGTTCCCTAAAAGTGAATTCACAAAAGGACCTCCAGCTGGTGTGGGGTGTGGGACGTCATTAAAACTGACAAATGAGTTCTTAAGGGAACTTCTTTCAAGAGACAATGTGCAATTGAGGGTATAAGGTCTGGTATGCTTGATAACAAAATACTGCTTGCGTTCATGGTCTCAACATAGTTTAACAAATCATATTCGAGTCCCTAAAAAGTGCTTCACTTTGTGTGTGTGTGTGAGGAGTGGGGCACAAAGTTTACTGAGACTCAATTCTTGGATTAAAGAAGTTGTATTTCATTCAGTCAGGAAGCTCCACACATAAAAAATAGAGGATCTTAATATAATGATGTGCATGTTCTAGAATTCTGGATAGGCAAGAGACACATGACTCAAATTAGGGCAACAGGGAAGCCTTCCTGGAGGTGGTGATACCTGAAGATATTTTGGAAGAAAAGTGAGAGCCAAGCAAGAAAGATGAGACACTCTGAGTATGGGCAAAGGGACAGCTTTGTGTAGGAAGCAGCCCTGGGTGGGAGGTTGGTGGTGGGGCAATGTTTGAGGGGGAATTACTAACAGCTTAGCATTAGCAGAGCATGGAGTCTGGGCTCAGGGAGGCAGAATATAGGAGAACTGAGTAGCAGGTACCTGGTCATGGTGGTCTTGAGCCTGAGTCCAAGGACCTTGGCTTTTGTGCCAGAGGTAGAATGAAGTCATCTAAGATGGGGAGTGACACTGTCCTGCTTGTACTTTGGGAAGATGATTCCATAGTTTGAAATGCTCCAAGCCCTACAGGCCATTGCTGTAGTAAATTCTCTACACTGACTAACTAGCAGAATGGTGGGTACATAACATCTAAAAAACCACCTGACCTTACCTAATAAATTTTCGTGACATCGTATGGAGTCGCTCTGCCGTCTAAGCATGGGATAGTGTGGGCTGGAACTGGTCTTCTCTGTCCTGTGGATGGTCCTGTCCCAGCCATAGAGTTCCGAGAGCTCACACTCTGGATCTGAGCTCTTGCAGCTACTGAGCTAGTCCAGTTGAGTTTCCAGATTGTTCTGTAAGTCCCTTCCTTGTTGTGCCATGTCAAGTCCAGACCTAGGACTGGGCTTCTTTCTGGGACTTTGATCAAAAGCTCTTGGGGTGCCGTACACTTGACCAAAGGGCTGGAGAGGAAAGAACCCCGAGCGCGCAGAGAATGGGACTGGTCCGCTGTCTCAAAGGACACATTCCTGTCGTCCACTAGCTCGAGACCCAGTGTCCACTGTGCGCCACCTTGCTCCTTCCCAGCACTTCCCCACCCCCAACCTGAGCCGTCTCTCCTTGGGGTGCGGCACCATTCAGCCATCTGTAGCCCACTCCCCAAACTCAGTCTGGCGCTCTCTTGGCAAATCCAAAGGTTTTCCTTCTCTTGTGGCAATATAGAAATTTCCCTTCCAGGGCCATGGGCAGCCCTCCCGCCAGGGCAAAAGGAGCTACAGTAGGTTTGGGTATTAAGTAATCTTTTTTCCAGCCCAGTTTCCTTGGATTTCTGAGAGAACGTGGAATTCTGTACTAGCTGGTGTGCCGCTTCTGGCAAACTGGCACGATTAATTAGGCCCATTGAAATCTTATCTGCCTCCTAATGGAGACAGTTTGCGGAGGGCCGGAACACAGTGCCCGCTGCAGGGGAGGGAGGAACGAGGGGAAATGCACGTAGCCTCTTTCCTCAGCCTTCTCTCAGGAGGCTCCCAGATCCCCAGATACAGAAGCTTTGTTTTCTCTCCTGAATGGAAGCAGGTACTGGGGCTGACATCTGAGAAGAGGCTGCTTTTTCTGTTTAAAGCTTTTTGTTAATATTTGGCTTCTATGCTGGGACATGCATGGGTGCCCCTCAGAACCTTACCTCACTTCTTAATTCATTAAAAAAAAAAAAAGCCCTTTCCTCAATTTTTTGAGTTCTAGGAGGTTCTTACTTTCCAAAACCGTGTTCTCTTTTGTTTTTTTTGTTTTTTTTTTTTTTAATACTAAAGGCTCACAAGCTGTTGCTGAATTCCGAGGCTTCCTAAGAGAGTGAATGTTACTCTGTGGGTGACTTGGGTGTTGTCTGGTGAATGGGGGTCTTCTCGCTGGGTAACTTCAGGCAGACATTTTCTGCTTCTCCAGCTGGGGCCTGGAACCAGCTTCATCAGGCAATTATCAGACTCTGTGACCTTGGGTTCTCTTTGAACCGAGGACCCTAAAGTTTCTTAGGGAAAATTGTTTGGATAATTCTCCAATGTCTTTAAGGAGAAGGCAGGTAATATGGGAAATAGACAGTGATTGGATAGAGGAAAAAGGCTTGGTCCTGTCTAAAGCCATTATACGTGTATACGTACGTGTGCGTGTGCGTGTGTGTGTGTGTGGTGCTGCCTGTAGAAAATATGCCTCTAGAGGACATGACTTCAGAGCTGGCACAGAGGTCTGTACCAGAATGACTCTGCCCAGATGTGTACCTGGACAGGCTCTACCTTGAACGTAGGAAAGAGCTCCTTTTGGATGGGCGGAAGGCTTGCACTTGTGTGGACTGGGAATTACCGTCCAGGTTCTTCTTTTCTTCTAGATTCAGACTTCCTTCGTTAGGGAGGAGAAGTGTGGCTTTCTTCCTGGCTTCCATGCAGCCTTGTTGAGTTTTCCCACCAGTGCTGGGTTCTGGCCTGTCATCCCTGCCCAGTCTGAGGGCAGCCAGACAGATACTCTACAGATGGCGAGCACAGCTGAGGTAGGAACCAGCTAGGCTCTCCTGAATGAGGAGACCATCTGTCCCGACCCATTGGCCACCCTGGAGAATGCTTGGGCACACGCCTGCCTGGCATGAAAGGCCAGAGGTGAAGAAGCGCTGTCTTGCCCCCCACCAGCCCAGCCCAAGCCGTGGTTATCCACCCTGTACCATAGTCAACTGATTTATTTCCCCGTCTTCACCCTTGCATCCCTGCAGTCTGCTGTCAGCAAAGCAGTCAGCATGATTCTTTTAAGATGGGAAGTCATTCTGTTGCTCCCGAACCCTCTAAAGATGTCCCATCACATAAAATCCTAAATCCCAGCCACCGCCCTTGACATCTACATGACTAGGTCTTTACTCCTCTCTCCTCCTTCTCTGCCATGGCCACTGCCAGGAATGGAGGAATGAAGCCTGTTCTGCCTCCAGACTTCCACCCCTGCCGCGTCCTCAGCGGGCTTACTCCCACACTTTCTGGTCCCGGTTCTCTGCCCAAGTCACTTCCTTTGAGGGTTTCCTTGATCACGGCACCTAAAACAGCACCTTCTACCATGCTCGATCACTCTTGTTCTGGTTTTCTTTGTAGCTCTTATCACTGTCTGACATATTAAATGGCTGTTCTGTGCCCGAAGCTCAGCTAGAATGCGCACGGAGAAGGAATGCCAGTTTTTAACTGGTTACAGAAAGTCATCCACCAGCATTTAGAATCTATACTCAGGAAATCACAGGGCTGTTCCTTTGGGGTCAGACCAAAAGGCAAATTTGCCTTTGGCTTCAAAAAACGAATCTTCTGGGGCGCCTGGGTGGCTCAGTGGGTTGGGCCTCTGCCTTCGGCTCGGGTCATGGTCTCAGGGTCCTGGGATCGAGCCCCACATCGGGCTCTCTGCTCAGCAGAGAGCCTGCTTCCCTTCCTCTCTCTCTCTGCCTGCCTCTCTGCCTACTTGTGATCTCTGTCTGTCAAATAACTAAATAAAATCTTTAAAAAAAAACAAAAAAAAACAAAAAAAAACAAAAAACGAATCTTCAGCAAACTTCACATGTAAATGGGCGAATTTAAGAAAACCTGAAGGACTCTGGGTTTAAAAATACAGACTGTCCTCAATCAATAGGTAGGCGAAAATGCCTCTGAAGAAGAGACGACGACATTTGTTAAATCTTCAGATTCAAAATTGAGTGTTCTCCGTTTCCTAGATTATAGGCAAATCACATTTGCTGAGCATGTCGAATCCAAAAAGCATGCTAACCTGACCTTCTGGAGTGTATGAAGTTCAGCATCTTCCTCATCCACTGATTAAATAGACTTCTCTGTATAACTAGTAAACTTGAATTTGAACCTATGCCCTTGGATCAGCAGAGGGTGTGCACACACAAGGCTCCCTGCAAAGTTTACAGGTGGGGGAGGATTCCTCTTTATTTCTTGGAGTAAAAACAGATCGCCAAATGCTAGCATTTCCTGGGGACATGGGAGAAGGAACACTGACAGGTGAGATTTAATGGGAGCATGCAGACTAAAATCACATCTCCAAGAAGGCATAAATGAAACATTTTAACTTTTTTTTTTTAAATGAATGATGACTTTTTGGCACTAGAGAGGAAGATAGGAGTTATTTGAGTGAAGGACTTTATAGATGTTGCTTCTCTGTCTTATGAGAACCCTGTGCAGGTGGATATTCTAATTTCCATAGGAGGACAGGGCTTGGGTGGTAAGCAGCTTACCTGTGATCACAGCCAATGAAGAAGTAGGGGGACACATCCAAGTTCACTGCCTTCCTGTTACTGCACGGCCGGTATTCACCCACCATTTCACTCATTAAGCACATCATTGCCTACTCATTAAGCAAAGACTCACCCTGGAGCTTTCCAAGATTTTTCTTTTCCTGTTTTTGACAGTTTCTCTTTCACTCAACTTGCTTTCCTCCCACTACTTTTGTGGACTCCTTGCACCAGTCTCAAGGGTTAGCACGCTACGTGGTTCCAATAAGTGGTGGCTACTGCTCGGACAAGTTTCAGAGGGGATATCGCTAAGGCTCACAAACATTTAGGCTTCTCCTACGTGAATTTTTTTTTTAAACTTTATTTTTTCAGTGTTCCAAGATTCGTTGTTTATGCACCACACCCAGTGCTCCATGCAATACGTGCCCTCCTTAATACCCACCACCAGGCTCACCCAACCCTTACCCCCTTCCCCTCCAAAACCTTCAGTTTGTTTCTCAGAGTCCACAGTCTCATCTCTTCCCCTCTGATTTCCCCCAACTCACTTCTCTCCTTCTCCCAATCTCCTACATGAATTTCAACACAAAGCCCTTAAGAACTGATGAGGGGAAAAAGTATCAAAATGATTTTACTGGCTTGTCAAGGCTTGTCTTGTCCTGCCTTTGGAGCTTCCTCCCTTTGGTCAGGAAGCGTGTTTAGACTCTGTCACCCACAGGGAGCAGGGAGGAGGCTCTGGCCTCACATTGCCTGATAATAGTAGCTTCGATTTTCCTTCCCTCCATGGGAGGAGTGGAAAGGAAGAGCATGGGAGGGTGATGTTTTGGCTACCTCTAGTGAGACACTAACTGTACTTCTAAGTATGGCAGGAAAGGGACATCTCCTATCCTTTCATCTTGACGAGTCCAGATCTTGGTGACCTGAGCTGTTTTCTAGAAAGAGGTGACTGAGCCGTCTTCAGTGATCCAGTTGCAAAGAGGAAAAAAGATTTGAGGAAGAGCTTTTTGAAAAGTTGTGTAGAAAAAGGAAAGGCTTATGGCAGTCATCTCAAAAATAAACTTTTATTTAAGTTACATGTACAGTTCATTAATGAAAGAAAAACGCTTATCTACAGGTCAGCAGGACTAGACACATTCCAACGTATGTTTCTAGAATTCTGAAGATCCTGAGCACGGTAATGTGGTTGTACGCTCTGGGCTCCTGAGGCATTACATGCTCTGAAGTCACATTTTGGTATTGAGTGACATTTTAAAAGGGGCCAGATAGTTTTTCAAAGCCAGTCATTTTACGCGAAGAATTCTCCACCCCACCCCCCGCACGTGTGTATAAGTTGAGACATAAGCAGGTCTCAGGGGTCGATTCCAGAATAGCTAAGATCTGTCTGTCACTTGTCCCAAGTCACAGCTCTCCCCATTGTCTTGGGCGCGTCTTTCCTTACGAGAGCTTTAAGATGGAGGACTGGTCGTGATACAGCTTGTTTCCCCAGTATCTTTACATACGGGAGGGATGTCGCATGTCCATAAACTCCATCAGGGGGTCTTCTTCTTTTACTTTGCAATCCAGTAGTCTACTTCTACTTCACAAGGAGAACAATTCTGGAACTTCTGGCATCTCGAGGCATGGGCACAGAACCAACAACGTTCTTCTGCGCCGACCTGATGTAGTGCTGGTGTTAGTCTTTCAGTGAGCTGCCATATTGGATGCCAGCCATTGAGGGCATCTGAGACACAGGGAGACTGCTGAAGGACGCTTCCGTCAGCAGAAATGGGGACTCTGCAAACATGTAGTGTGATGTCCAGCTTAACCTTTACACAGCTCTGCCTCCTTTTCTGAGCGGTAATGGCAGTGAGCACGTAGGGTTTGGAATCCCTATGCCATCTGTGGTCTCATTTTTCACATCTATAAAATGAAGACACTTACCTATTTAGGTTGTTGTAAAGATTAAATAAAATAGCACACTATTAAACTAGTAAGAAATTAAGGGAGATTCAAGGTGCTTTAGCTGCCATCTAAAGACTGTGTAGGCCACCAAGTATTTGTTTCCATGTTCCAGACAGCAAAGTCAAAGGTTGGGACAGAAACACACTGGCTACATGTCTAGGGTTTAAATCATGTAACCCTTGAACCTTTTTTTTTTTAACCATATAAAGGTGATGTCACTACCTGAATGTCACACTTAGATCCTATCAGACAGGTGTAGCGGAAAACCCTTGGGTCAAGGTCTAATGCATGCTACGCTCAATAATGAGTCAGGTTACTGTAACTCTCACTGGTAAAGTCACATGCCAGTTTCTAGGTCATGCCACAACGAATACAGAGAGAGGCATTGGCTGGAGAGTGATCTCCAGCAGTTAACACTTGCTTTGGACCCACTAGATGCCTGACACCATGCTGAGCACTTGTCTGCATTCTCCTTAACCCTCGCTGTGGCACGGCAACACCGTCGCCATCAGGTCCATTTACTGAGGGGATCAGGAGCTTGCCCAAGCTACCACATCAAGCCTGACACCAGAGTCCATGCTTGGGAACTTCCTTGCTGATAATCTCACTTGCCCCATAAGCACAATGAAAAAGAAAACTATCGACCGGCCCAGGGTCCCCTGAAGAGCCTGTACCCCACCTTCAGCCTGTTTGATGCTGGCTTCTACAACCCTGGGTGGAAGGTTTACAGAGAGACTTTCAGTCAGTAGTCTACTACATCCTTGTTTCCTGAATGAACCAGGCTTGGAAATGCTCAACGGATTTGGGAGAGACAATAGAGAGTTGAGACACTTCTGTAATCTGTTCCTTAATAACCTAACTGTGGACCCCCACTGATAACTCTCATTCAGCTTTTGATCTACGAAAGCAGACAAGGGTGGTGTACGCACAAAAACGTCCCCTATATTTGGAAACAAGGTATATTTGAAGACTTTTCTACTTCTGTGTATTCTTAAACCTCCACAGTTTAGGTCCATGGTGAACATAGAATTCCAAATTTTCCCCTAAGAGTCAAGCTGGATCCTTGATGATGAAACTGAGGAGCTCAAATTGAGTGATCAAGACTAGCAGGTTGTATTCTAATTTTTTGGACCTAAGTTATCAGAGCAAAAGTGCATATGCCTCTTGTGAGTTTCCCTGCCACTGAAATCAAGGATTCCAGCTTCTGTTTGGGGTCTTCACTAGGTAAGAATTCTAGGAAATTCCTCGAGTCATGCTCCATGACACAGAATGCTCCCACAAAATCTTTTGCTTTGGGGGTGAGGATAGTTAAAAGGTATACTTCAGTTCTCCCATTTCTCAGTATTAAAGAGTTCGTTCTTGAATTGTCCTATAGTTTTGCTATTCAAAGCCTGTCTTGTCATTTTTTTTTTTTTTTTTGAGAAGGGCTATCTGACTTCCAAAGATACAAGGAAGATAAGTAAGTGCCAAAGCTGAAGTCTGTCTCTTTCTTTTTCGCCTTGTGTTCATCAAGACTAGAACACCATAGGCTTGAGGATGATGCCATGGGTCTAATTTAGCTGTAAGAATGTCTTCAGGGAGCTGGGATTCTTTTTTTGCCAAATAGATAGCTTGTACATGTCACTTAAGAGTTTGGACTCAGGGACTCAGCCGGATTTCTTTACCAGGTGTCACAAATTTGTTTACTCATCTTTTATCAAACTTTGTAGCAATTCCTAAAGTCCATGGAGGACCCACATTCAGTGACTTTGTATAACACATTTAACTCCAAACACCCTCTCTTAGTGTTAGATAAGCTTCCTATTCTACCTCTTAACCAATTCTCATCTTCTCTAGTAAACTATACAGATACAGCAAATTTACACCTGTATGTTTCATGTAGGATTCTTATTATTATTTGGATACTGAAGCCCAAGGCTCTAGTTCATCATGAACTATTGTACGTGCTGAATTAACTAGTCGTATTACCTATTCTGATTTCAGTAGAAATATCTAGTTACTTGATTTTTTCAACTCTTCAGGTAGAGTTTCTGTTCTTAGCTACTTGGTGTAGGGCAAGGTCAAAGAAGGAAATACTTGAGACTCTTTGAAGGTTGGAGAGTGGGACCTAGAACTTAAAAGAACATAGCAAGGACTGGAATCTGAGAGAAGACGGTAGAGAATAATGCTTGATTTTATTCTTAAAAACTATGGCTTTGGGCCTCGACATTAATACTATACAGTCCTTGTAATGGGGGAATGCACTGCTATCTTCAAGCTTCCTAAGTGGGAATTTTGTGTTGCTCCGATTAAAAAAAGAAATAGTTGGGTTTTGTTTCAGAGCAGGGTCAAAGTACTAGTCAACCAAATGGCCTTCAGAGTTGAGATTCAATGAACACGAACCTACTTACCACAAGGGGCACTTCTGATACCCTGTGTCAGCAGGCCACAACCTGTTTAGTGTAATGACTTTTTGAAAAGGAAGCAAAAGGGGGAAAACACAGAGTTCTTCCTTCACAGCTATACGCCAGACTTGCACACGCTGCCCGCCCCCCCGTGCCCCCAAAAAACCCAAACCATGCTTATTCTTTCACTTTCATCGATTTGACCAAAATCACAACAGGGTGTCTATGAAACAATATGGCAGAAGCAGCTTCCTCTAAGATCATTGGTCTCCACCTGAACCACAAGCAAGGTGTCAACTGCCTTACTTATATTCCATGCCCAAGCAGAATAGGAGTCACCCACCCAACCCTTTAGTTACTCAGAGGATCTCTTCATCCTTTTGCTCCTGCATTGGTCAGTGAGTTCCAAGAGGAGTCACATCTATAGCAGACTCCCTCCCCTCTCCTGTTGAAATTAAAGCATCTTCCCAGGGCTCCAAATCTCATGTCTTCCCTTGTTTGCTCACATCCTGAGATTTTAGGGAAAGGCAGTAATGGCCAATCTGATGGAAAACTTATTTAAAGCCCTGTGCTCCTGTTTCTTCTGCCCAAATTTCTTATCTGTTCTTCATACTAAGAGTTTCAGACATTGTCCACAGAAGGATTGTATGCCAGCCAGACTGAAAAATGGGAAGCTACTACAGATTTTCCATGAAATTTCCATTTCTGTGAAATTTCCACTGTCCTGGAGCTACATATAATGACAGAACATGGAAAACAGAGACTTAGGAATGAAGAAGCAGAATTGCTAGAAATCTTAACATAGGTTTCTAGGTCAGGAAACAAATGAGTCAGAAAAGGAACTTGCCTCTAAATTCCTCCTAGAGGAATTCTAGGTACAGGCTAAGCTAGCTTCTTTAACCAAAAATAAATATTTCAGGAGCAAATATTAAATGGTACTTTGTTCTTTTAGTACTTGGTTCTAAGAGAAACTAGCCAATTTATAAGCCTAGTTATGCAACATCAAGGTCTGTACTCATATACTTGATTTGTATTATCTAGCTCATATACTTAGAATGCTTGCTACTACTCAGGCCATCAACAGAAATTTTTCCTGGAGG
The DNA here is from genome assembly GCF_002288905.1 of Enhydra lutris kenyoni. NCBI lineage: Eukaryota > Metazoa > Chordata > Mammalia > Carnivora > Mustelidae > Enhydra > Enhydra lutris. The sequence goes on from NW_019154117.1 coordinate 7,423,624, forward strand.
AATAGGCAGAAACCATGGTTAAGCTGCTTGGTTTAATTGTTTTAGCACGTGAAAAAGAAATGTACAGTAGTTTGAACACTCAGTCTTTACTAACCTCCACGGAGGTCAAAGATTTCATTCATACGTACAAAATTAGTTTACAAATTTTTTGGCAATTTCATCTTAGTAACCCGTTTTATCCTATTGCCATTGTCCCAACCATTGAAAAAGTTTACAATAATTTACATAGAAATATTTTCAAAGTGCTTAAGAATAGTGATTGTTCTCTGGGATATTTACAGATGGCCTATACAATGTCTGTACAGATGGTGTACACTTATAGCACAAGGGTCATTGCTGGACTATGGCTTTCTAGGGAAAGTGCATATTTGGCCAGATGTGGCAATACTGTCTAGAAACTCAAGGTTAGATACTTGGTAACCATATCCAAAGCTGAAGTAGAATGTGGACAGGAATATTTACAAAAGTAATATAAAAATGGTCAAGTATACAAGCTTGATCCACGTAAAGACATCTTGATGTTCTTCCAGAATGGAGGAAGAAAGACTTCAGGTGCTGGCTTGGTTACCATTTCGAAGTGGAGGGTTATTGGTTTTAGACCTCAGAGGTCAAGACTCGTCTCTGAAGTCAAGCTAGGTCATCGTCTGTGCTTACAACTGATATCTGTGGAAGAGAAAAAGTACAGGATGAGCTTGGTGACCGTTCATTGGTAATGGTAACTCCAGTCTCCCAAATGGACCTTGCTTTTGAGTTGGTCAACCAAAGACCAAAGGGACATGGAAGGGAAGTCCGATCTAAAGCAGTACTGAGTTGTGTCACTGAGGCATTTTCACTTGAATTCAATGGTATCTACTTGGGGGAGAGAGAAAATCATGGAGCTGATGCTGCCATTCCACTGAATGATCTTAAATCCTGAAGAACAATGGGGAAAAGACACGTGCGGGCCATGAACGGACCGCTGTTCTTTGATTCACCAGACAGCTTGAGAGGGAGCACTGAGCACTTGTTTTTTTTCAGACTGTTCCCTAAGTGAAGGCCCAATACTCCAGTCGGGTTTCAACTGAAGAACAAGGGACTAACTCTCCTGCTGAAAGGAAGTGAGCTACAGTAGGCCGGATAGGCCACTTTCAAGCATTTGGTAATGATGGTTAACGGAATCTTGCTCAATACACTGACTTTAAGCCAACTCCCCTGTATAGGAGGACATGCAAACTTTTAAGTGTCCAGGAGATAGCTGACTTGACAGTCCAAGTAGGAGCCACTTGGTTCATCCTATTATTCACACAGAGTTTCTATAACCAAAAATATCTCCAACAGTATAGTGAAGACCTTAGGTTGACTTACTTGTCATTCTGGGACAGATGCTTATCTACGGACTGACATGCATCCCAACAGGCTAGACTGTCTAATCTCCAGGGGTAGTAGATTTATTTGGTGGCTCTGTGATCCTAATGGCTCTTCCTAGCCCAAGAAGCCGTAGCTTGAATTAGCAGTCTCCTTTCCAGAAAGTCCTACTGCAAGCCAGAGTGTATCAAGACCCGAAGCTGACTTACTGCTGGGTACGTGTGTCCAACAGAAGCACTGTGTCTCCCAATGTCTATTGACAGGTCCTCTTCAGTAGTCTTCAAGTACACAGGATTGTCAAAGTTCATGCTTTTCATGTTCTTGTGCTGCCAGTTTCGCCACATCAAGTAGCCACCTACTGCCGCCATTGCCAAGAGCACTGAGGAAGAGTGAGAAGGTGACTAAGCAGGGTCTAGTCTCAAAACATACAAAATGAGGTCATGGTCAGGAATCCATGAGACTTGACATCAATAAATATTTCACGTTGTAGGAAGCCAGCATAACTAGGTGTTAAACTATAAATGGGCCAGAAGCTTAAAACAAGTTCAGACCTGTGGTCAAGTATTCTTCTGTGGCCTGGTGCTAAGCTCAACAACGTCCATTTAGGCGAGTGTAGAGTCCCGGGCCCCAGTGCAGGCCAACTGAATGAAAATTTCAGAAGTTTCTGGAGAGCTTTTCAAATTGCACCCCCCTCCCCCCGGTGTATTAGTAAAGCTTGGACTCCAGTCTTCCAGGACAAAGTGGCCATTATAGCACAGGGCCTTAGAATTCCCATGCCCAGTCACTGCTCTAGAGGTTCTTTCCCCTGAGTTTGAGGATTCTTTCCTATTTTTAATTTACCCTCTGCAAGTCCTATAACTCCTCAAGAAAGCATTGAAGCATCTGCGTGTCTCCTCTGTATGAAGCATTCTACACCTTTCTAAAGGGAAGAAAACAGTGCTCTTCACCTAAAGGAATGTACTGAGTCAGACTAATGGCCCTGATATAGAGTGTAGTCGGCACCTTTTATGTAATATGTGAGTGTTTATCGCTGTCCCTCACAGTGCCAAGGATGCCACCAAAGAGCAAGGTTTGAACTCAACTCCGTGCCAGGCTGGGGAGGGAGCGAACGTAATCAGGGTCACGGACCCTGTGACCGTGGGAGCGGTGTCTCTAGATGGATTCGAAATGCCCATCTGCTGGGCATCTAACAAGTCTATCCAGATATGTGGGGAGGTACTTACAGAGAGGAAGGATGGCCCAGGCAGCAGACGTGCCTCTCGGGGGGACAGTGGCCTCAGATACGGCTGTGGTCACATTGATCCCTACAGGAGAATGAAAGAAATCCATGTAGACAGATATGAATTCAGACTTAGAAACAGTCCCATCCAGACAAGCACCTTTTGCCCCTGGCACCCATGACTGCGGGTCAGTGCCTACTGCTTTGCCCACCAGGCACAACCAGTCCGGAAGGATTGGAGAGTCACATGCTCGAACAGCTGTTTCTAGTAGGAACCTTCGTTAGGTCGGGTCAGATGAAGAATGTCAGACTTTCGGGCTTTGGAGCTGAGGTGTAGGTTACCAGCTAGGGGCAGAGCTAGTGGTTACAGGGCTGCATGAATTACTGAAGCAATAAATACAAAAAGTGTGGCTGTTAGTTGAGATTCACAGTGTGCAGTACTGGGCCTAGTACCTCCAGGAACTAGTCCAGTAGTTGGTGAAATTTCTGTTGTGTGGATACCTTTTGTCTCACTGTAAGTCACAGGAGTTGCAGAACCTGCATTATAGAGACTGAGAACCTGGTTAAGGCCAAGGTTCCAGGGCGGCTAGCTGTTTCATCCAGAGAAACCACTCGACAGGTTATGTCAACCCCACGGGAAACAGAGATCACTGCTGAGCTAAGTTGCGTGGTCAGAGCCAAAAGGAAGTCTTCGTGCAAAACCAGACACACGAGATGTGGGACCAAATAGTGAGCATGTGGAATCTGACAATTCAAAGAGGTGCACGGCCACACCTACCCCTCCCGGCACCGTCCTGGAAGTTACCAGAAATGCTCTCGACAACAGAGTATCAGACACACTCGTCTTACTGTCAGATGGTCTTAGCAATTACTTTCTCAGTAAACCGAGCTCATCCCTGCAGGGACGCTGCATTAAGCTAATAAAAACCTCACAGAGGAGCTCCTTGCTCCCAACAGGGGTGTTTAATTGGCCACTCAATCAAAAGCTAAGAATGGAAGATGAAAATCAAGGTGGGTTTAAGTGTGAGTTTAGGATGGTATCGCCCACAGGGGCCATAAGGTTTCCTGTACCCATAGCCTCTCTCGCTCTGGAGGAGAAACACTAAGACTTCAATGATCTGCAAGTCGGCCAGCTCAGTGCTGTTGCGGGACTAACCGGGACACGTCAGGCCGGTCCCGTTCACACCGTGGTCACCTACCGACTCCCCAGTGCTGCAGTGAGTGAGAAGCAGTTGGGAGGGAATGATGCCAACAGCCTGGCTAGCAGTGGCAGCAGGTAGGCTCTCAAGTCTACTCCAAGCATCGGTGAAAGCAGAATTCTTAACATCTGGGCTAGTTTTTTCATTAGTGCCTTACTCTTCTGCCCGTCGTTAGGCCCTGCTTGTGGCTGAAAAGTAAAAAGCCTTACTGTGGCACTCCCGGCCGTTCTCGTCTAGCCTGTACCCATTGGGACAGGAACAGGTGTACTTTGGAGAGTGATCGTTAATCTGTGGGGCCGGCAGGCACAGGTATTCACAGCCTCCATTGGGCATGTCTTCTTCACACCAGTTTTTACCTGTTTGGAGATAAAAATCCTTTAAAAGAGGGATTCTGGTGCCTACTGTACATAAAGCCCTCTTCTAGAGGCTGGAGACATGAGTCCTTGTCCCCAGGGAGATGACGCTTGTCTCCTCTGTCCAACCTTCAGGTTCAATACAATGAAGAAATACAGGGACAGGCAACATGCCCTCAGGATACCACAGATCCAAAGAAATTTCTGGAAAGCGGTATCGGGATTATGCCTGGAACAGGGGTGTGGTGAGGAGGCAGGAGGCACCCATTAAGGACCCAAAGCTTAGAGTGAAGACTCAGGGGAAGGAGAAAAGCATGTCCTCCTTGGTCTTCGCTTGGTCTTGCAGAACCCAGCCAAAGGGAGGCTGACGGGTTTCCTTTAGAAAGAACCAGGCAAGTAGTTCGAGCAGGAGCTGGTGTGACCAAATAGATGGGTTTGGGTATCTACACAGAAGATGTGTCATCAGCGGGAGGTAGGGAAAGCTTGTGGCATAAAAGCTCCTTGGGAGGATAGTGCAAGAGTCTGCGTACAAGGGAATGAAGTCCAGGAGGTATGGAAAAGCCTGGAATAAAAGACTGCGTGCCGGGGCTGGGAAGGGAGAGCTGAAGTTCTGAAAGCTCTTTCACTAGGAAGTCAGAAATGCAAACAAAACAAAATGAAACACCACGTTTGATGTGTTTGAGGTAGGGGACTGGACGGGAGAGTCCCGTTGTAGGGCAGGATGACATATTAAAGAGCTCCTGGTAGCCCGGCAAGTACTAGGCCACGCTGCTGTCCCTACAGTGGCCTTGTGGATGGAGGGCTGTGCTTGTCCCCGTTACCTGATGGCTGCACGAGTTCGTGATACACAATGATGTCTTGGGCATCATTAAGGTTGTTGACCAGAGTGGCCAGCTCTGACCCAGTGAATTTATTGGCACCGTAGACGGCTTCATTTTCTCCATCTATCCAGTAGACACGATCCTAAAACAGAACCCCCAGATTAGCGGGATTAACACAAGTCTGTATCTAAGGTCATCCTTACTGTCTGGCAATGTAATGGCGCAAACTTATTGCACATCAGTCTGGGAAGTTGGATGTCACACCATTGGAGATGCAAGTTTAGGCTTCTTTAAGTGAGCATCAACTTTACCCCCTGTCTGAAGTGGAAGCAGTTTCTCGGGTCATGCTCCTCTGCCCATCCCTCCTTGCCCCACACCTGTCCTGTCCTTTCTCCCCTGAGGCACTCTAAGAACCCAGAGGTAGATGCTTGGAGCTGACGCACACATCTCACCTCAAATATTGTCAGCGCAAGAGGGTGAGCTAGGAACTCCAGAGACTTGAGGACAATCCTGCGATCTTGGCCATTCAAGTCCACACTGGACAACATGTGCAACTTGGAGTCAAGCCAGTAGAGACGACTCTTTATAAGGTCTGGGGAGGAAAAGAATGGTCAGCGCATGGGACACCATCACCGCCCTGGCTTCCACTGAACATATCCAGGGAATCCAATATTCTATTCTCATGGTTCCTTCTCCAGCACGGGCTCCTAAAGTGGTGGTGGGGGGGTCCCACAAATCTTATGAGGCAGCATGTGGGGTCTAGACCCACACTTCTTCTAGGGGATTAAAGGAGCACCTGAGATTCTCCAAGGAGCTGACTTAAGAAATGGTGCTCACGTTAGAGAAGTGTTAAGAGAGGTGAGTGTGCTGTTCTTCCTGATGAGAGTTCTTAAGGCCCAAGACGCATTGAATTTTTTTTAATTTAATTTAATTTAATTTAATATTTTTTAAAGTTTGACAGACTAGACGCATTGAATTTATGTCCCGTATTGGGCCCAAGTGGACAGAAAAGCTAGTAATGATAGAGCGTCTAATTTGTGAAAGCCCCAGCATTCGATTTGCACTGCTCAGTTCCTCTCATCCCAAATTCTTGCTATCGAGGAACCATGGGAGCTGTCATCTGCTGTAGTCCAGAGTAAACTATGGAGGGAAGCAAAAGCTGTGGAGACCATTGGCCAAGATGGTGGCCACCTTGGTGGTGGCCAAGGAAGGAAGGACAGACTTACCGAGTGTAATTCCATTAGGCCACTGGATGTCCACTGTCACCAGGGGCCGCCTATCAAATCCATTCATTCCTGCTTTTTCTATTTTAGCTGGTTCTCCCCAGTCTGACCAGTACACAAAGCTAGGAAGAATTAAATGAGAAAGAAGCCTCAGTGGTTTAGAAGGAATAAATTTGTAGTTTGAGATACACATTTAAACGACGACGGGAAAGCTCTGGAGACCGACAGTAACAGGTAATGGTCTAAATTATATTCCAGATAAAAAAAGGTAACACTAAGAATCTACAAGCTCATTATGAACACTATTAATCTATGTAAGTGTGAGAATTATATTTCAACCCCAAGTCACGGGTTATATATTTCCTTTATAAAAGGCCAATTCTTTCAGAGGACTGAAAGTTGACTATATGTTAAGCCTTATCGAGGGGCTTGGCTGACTGTTCTCACGAGGATTCTGGGGGTCAGGTGTCATTGCTAGAGCCTCCACCAACTTCCTAAGCTGCTTTTCTATAGCCTTTAGCACCCACATAGGGGAGCCTCTTGGTGAAATGTTGCTAGAGAGATCCATTTACTTCAACTGGACTTTCAGACGACTTGGACATTTAGATGAAAGCCTTGAGGTAACACGGCTACCAAAATCCTCACAACGCGTGCTAGTCCTTAGGTTTGGCAAAGCATTTGGACAAACATTAAAAATCACTTGCAGAGAAGCTGGTGGCCATAAGGGTTCAGACACCACTTCTGTGTGTATGTCAAGTCAGACATGTTTCCTTACTGTCAGTCAGTGCTCATCCTGCCGGGGGTGCCTGGAAGAGAGCAGACTTACTCGACCATGACAGCACTGACCTCTCGAACTGGATAATTCTTTGTTGTAGGGAGCTGTAAGTCTTGGGGTTTCAGTACTATTTCAGCCAGGAGGAACAGCAACCGAAAGGCTAGAAAAAACAGACTACACACCCAGACAGTGGGTCCAGAGCGAGGGAGGCGGGCTCCCGCAAGTCCGAGTTAAACAGGAACTTCCTCTTGGTTCCATCCAGGGTAGCTACTGAAATAGTCTTAGAAGCCACATCAGTCCAGTAGATGGTTTTGTACACCCAATCAACAGCGATGGCTGCAGGATTATAGACATTGTCGATCATTTTAATATGTCTACCAACCTTGTCATCAATTGAGGCACTGAAACAGAATAGGTCACAAGACATTTAAGAGTTTGACACCATCAGAGCCTAGAGAATGGACTTGCTGTTTACAAAATGGTCAACAACTTTGTGCAGAAGAAACTCGAGTCACACCATAGCTCACCCCTCACATCATTTAATGATGCTTCTTACTGATACTAAATAACAGTGTCCATTATTGAGTTGCTGGGAGGTACTCGATAAGCAGGACTGACACATTGCTAAGTGAGATGTCCTTTCTTATACTCCTACAGCTACGGACACCTTGTACTCCATACACCATTGTTAGTCTCTAATGAGGAACTGATAGTAACTTAATAGTTGAAGAATCCATCAGTGTCCAGATTTAAGAGTCCCAGCTAATTAGATGCTAGCGTGGAGCTAGCAATTCCTCCAAGCCTTCACAAAGACCAAGGCTTAGGCTGAGACGCTAAGCAGAGAACTGAAGTTACCTGAAGATGGCCTTCTGACTTAGATCAGCCCAGAACAGTTTCTGAGCAGCAATGTCCGCATCAAGGGCTACAGTGTTTCTTAGCTGTTCCACTAGTTGGATATATTCCTTCCTCTCCAAGCCAATCTTCCGGATGTCTCTTCGATTTGTGAAGATCAGACTTGGCTCTTTGCCTGCAAGACAGGAGTCAGGTTCGTTTAGTGTCGCTGTAAGAAGGCAAGGTCCTTCTAAGTCAGGAGGGAGCACTTAGAAAGGAAAGGCACGGCCCAACACCTGAGGAGTAGACTAGCTGCGGTCTGTGCCCCCGGGGCACTGTAAGCACCTCCCACTGTTCAAGAAGGCAGTCCTGGGGTCACAGCACTCAAAAGTAGGGTGGCTGATCAGCTGGGAACAGTCTCTGAGCAGCTGTTGACTAAGTTACTTCCTGGGATTGCATTCAAGTTTTGGAAGCAGGAAGTAAGTGAACCTGGTAGGCATTCATGGTATCATACGCAAAAGAAACTGACCAAGGCAGGTGTTCTGGGGAAGTGCTTTTTTTGTGATACTGTAGTGGCAGGTAAGTAGCACTGATCTCAAGAACAGACAGTTCCGGATTTGGGATGATTCGATTTAGGATTTTTCAACTTTATGATGGTACAAAGGCAGTTTGCGTTCGTAGGAAGCACACTTCGAATTCAGAGTTGGGATCTTTGCTCAGGCCAGGGATACGTGCTACCATCCTCTCTTGTGATCTTCTCTCATGATGCTGGGTGGTAGCAGCGAGCAGAAGCTCCTTGCAGCCCCCATGATCACGGAGACGTGAGTCCCGATGCGCTGACACCCATCTGTACCCACGCAGCCGTTCCGCTTCTCCCTTTCAGTATGGTACTTGGTAAGCTACATGAGACATTCCATACTTCCTGGGCTTTGTGTTAGATGACATTGCCCAGCTATAAGCTGATGTAAGAGTTCTGAGTGTATTGAAGGCAGGCTTGACTAAACTGAGGTATTTGGTAGGTTGGGTATATTAAATGCATTTTTGACTTGGGATATTTTCAACTTACAATGGGTTTATTGGGTTGTGACCCCATCCCAAGTCAGGGGGAGCTGTACTATTTTAATTCTGTAATTGAGCTGACTCTTGGGTCAGTGGCTGTATGCTTCGTAAGCGCTTACTCCTAAAGGGACCAGAGCAACACCAGTCCAAGTCCATTTACCTACTGCCTTGCACACGCCAGTGGCAAGATCCATCTGATAGCCCCGACTACATTCACACTTGTAACCGCCTTTTAAGTTGATACAAATTTGGCTGCAGATTCCCGGGTTTTGGCATTCATCAATATCTAGGAGGGAAATTAGGATTAGTCTTTCGTGCCTAGATGACCTACAGCAAGATACTGTCGTTTCCGTGCTTCTCTCCCCCGCCCCCCCAGGGATGAGGCTCCCTTCCGGACTCACCTCCGCAGATTTTCTTATCTATCAGTTCAAACCCAGCTGCGCAGTCACATTCGTAGCCTATCACGAGGTCTTTGCAGATGTGAGAACAGCCGCCATTATTAACCAAGCATTCATTTACATCTGGAAGAAAAAGGGACCAGAGTTACCCCGTACCTTATTTCAAATCGATTTTTGCCCCTGTTAACGTTTAAACTCTGGGCTTTTTGCGATAACTTATCGAGATAGTCTGGTCAAACCCATGAATTTCCTAAGGTCTAATAATTTGCTTTTAAGATACGCATCTCAGAGTGTTTGGGGGAAGAGTAAACCCAGTCTGCTTTGCAGGTTACCAGCTGGCTTAGTCGTAGGAGTCAAGTGTCCTACAGCCGATCAGTTATCTTTAAGGAGGTGAAGCTATGAACAAGCTTGTGACTGCTTCAACTTTGAAGGCATAAAAATGCCACTCTGAAGCCCAACCACAGAACTTGGTTCCTTAGAAGGGGTGTGACAGGCCCTGAGCGAGGTCCCCACAGCATTAGCTAGGGGCGATGTGGTGAACCTTCCCCACTCTGTGCTCAGGCAAGCCCTCCACTTACGACATTCTTTCAGGGGCTCGTCACTCCAGTCCCTGCAGTCCTGCTCCTGGTTACATACTTTACCGATATCTATGCACTCCCCACTTCTGCACTTGAACTTGCCAGGGCCCAAGCACTGATTGACTACAAGGAGAAACACAAAAGCGAAGAGTCTATTGGTGGGGCTGCCCCAGCAGTCCTCTGACTCCCCCCCAGGAGGAGGCCCTCACCGTTTTTGCAGTTGACCTCGTCAGAGCCGTCCACGCAGTCCCGGATGCCATTGCACTGCCTGCTGCCGTGGATGCAGCTCCCGTCCTCGCACTCGAACTGGTCAGGGCGGCAGGTGCGCGAAGCTGCGGTGGGGGCGGGGGGAGGAAGAGGGAGGGTCAGCCACACGGTCCAGGCGGACCCCCGCAGCGGGCACGGAGCAGACCACTGAGAAGGCTACTTACGACAGTTGACCTCGTCACTGCCGTCTTTGCAGTCGGGGTCCCCATCGCAGCGCCACTTCTTGTGGATGCACTCGCCGGAGCCGCACTGGGTCTCGCTGGCCGGGCACTTGGCGTGCATCACGGGCTGGCGGCCGCACTGCTCCAGCGACTCGTCGGACTGGTCGGAGCAGTCGGCGTCGTCGTCGCACACCCAGCTGAGGGGGATGCAGGAGGAGGTGCCGCACTGGAACTCGTGCGCGCCGCACGTGGCGGGCGCGCACGCCAGCTCGTCGCTGCCGTCGCTGCAGTCGTCCTGGCCGTTGCAGACGAAATTCCTGGAGATGCAGCGGCCGCTGGAGCAGGTGAACTCGTCGGGGCTGCACGTAATGTTCCCTGCAGCGGGGAGAGGGCAGACATCGCTGAGCGTGCGGGACGGGTCCTGGCTTCCCGACTCTCACCGCACAGCGCAGTGTGCGGGGTCTCATCACGCCCCCTAGCCAGCTCTCCCAGCTTCACTGAAAAGCTAAGGTGGCATTCTGTTCGCATCTGAGTTCCTGGGGTACTCGCACGCAGCCTCAGTATGGACAAGATGCAGGGGCTCTTGAGTAAGAAGGGAAAGAAAGGACCAAGAGAACTGCTGAAGGCTTAGAAGTTAATTTGAAGTGAGAACCACAACAGATTCCTAACGGGACAGCGATGAAGAACTTAAACCTGACTGGGGCATTCCATTTGGAATGGCAAAGACCCAGCTACCTCTAAATGGACAGACAGCTCGTGGGTCCAGGTTATCAGTTGAGAACAGCACGTATCGGGTATGCAGGCAAGTGTGGACTCATCAGAAGCATTATGACTCGATCAACCCAAACCAGCCATTATGTTATGCTACCATACGTGGTTCCTTCTCTGTTGGTCCCTCAAACCAGGATCAGGAATAACAGATCTTAAATATTTTCAAGTGTTAGAAAGTCACTGCTTGGGCTGGAATCTATCTCAGTCCTCACCGCCCGATCCGCTAATGATGATAAACCAGGCAGACTAGCCAGTTTGTACTTGGACTCAAATTCCTGCCGAATGAATCAAGGTCACAAGTTGCTGGTAATTCGGGTAGAGACCACGACTCTCTTGGGAAGCAAAGTCTAGTTTCAGGAGGGAGATACTTGGTAGCTCTGGGGCTCACCAATACATGAAGCTCAACTCTAAGATTGAACCGAAACTCATTGGACTAGGTGCAGTGGTATCGACGTCAGAAGTCGACTTCTCCACACGAGACGTGTGCGGAGTACAAGCATGCTCAGCTCACTAGTACTCTGCTGCAGCGGGAGGCCTGTGCTTGTCAGCCCTGGGAGCTGTCGCTCCGGGAGCCCTATAAAAGGGCGGTAGCTTGAAAGAGTGCTCACAGCAATGTTTGTTCAACCCAGATAATTCCCAGGGCCTTGCCCGGAACGCACGGCACTTTTTATTACACATTTCCCAGAAACAGAAACATGAAAGCCTATGAAACAGAGCTCGTATTTACAGGCAGGAACTATGGGAAGAGACCAGAAAGGACCGTCAGCTGGGCAGGGTTTTCTCTGGGTCTCCGCTGGCAAGATGAGAGCTAACGCTTCTGGGCCAGGTTAACCTTCGGAAAGGCTCAAAGAGAATCTAGCTCGGAGGCAAGCGCAAGTTCCTTGTAGGCTACTCAGGTCATGTATTCCAAGAAGCAGACCCACTTGAGACCTCGGCGTGAGCTTGCTGGCCCTAGTCCCCTTCCGGCTGTGCTGAGCCCACGTGAGGAAGGCCCAGGTCCCCCCGTCCTAACAGACACTGACGCCACACCGCTGTGGCTTCACTGACCTATTCTGGGTGGCAGTGCCCTGAACGACTTACCGTCTCCCGTCTATCTGCCTAGGAGGAACACCAGAGCAAGCAGTGGCCAGTCACCGGGGGACTCCTGCCAGAGTTTTAGGGCAGTAACGAAGGCCAAGCAGCTGAGCGCACAGCGAAGTCACCGAAAAGCGAGTCACCGGAACCGCATCTTCACACTCGAGGGAGCTTCTCCCCCTGCCCACCCTTCTCTTTGAGCAAAAGGGTCTCGGGGATAAGCCACTCGACACCAGTCTTCTTACCACAGTTCTCTTCATCTTCGCCACTGTCACAATCATTTTCACCATCACACCTCCAGGACACGGGGATACACTGAGTGGACCGGGCGCCACAGCTGATTTCGTTTATGCGGCATGTTCTCATATCTGTTGATGATATACAGTCTCAAAAGAGCCTCCCCCACGCCTCCGTGCCACACAGCTGGTCCCGCGCTGCCTGCCTGGGCTCACACCTGTCCCTCGGTGGCCTGGCGAAGGGGCGAGATGCGACCTACTAGTGGAAGCCATGCCAGCCGGTGCTGCCCAGCGGGACCCCGGAGAGCCTCGACCGCGTTCCTCCTTCAAGGTTCCGTGGCGTGCTCAGCTCTGGCTTCTGTTTTATTTGGCACAGTTAGGCTTATCGGCGGGCCTGCTCCTTGACCTTTTTTTGTTTGTTTGTGATCTGTCAGATACCACATAAGGTCACCTAATGGCCACTTCCCAAAAGGCTAGATGACCTAACACCTGGGAAGCCTCCTGACTAGATTCCTTTAAATGTTCCTCGTGACCTGCAGGAGCTTTGCCCAAATGGGGACCCCGTCCTGGTTCCTCACCTCACTGGGTCACTCTCCGCTAAAACCCAGGGCCATGTCTCTGGGCAACTGCGCTTTCCTGGAGGTGATCTGACCTGCCGTGACCAATGTTCTTATCGCTCCCCTGACTCCTTGCCTCGAAAACTGAAATTGATGCATTTATCTTCCTTTCTGCTCCACTGAGTTTTGTCATCCTTATTCCAGACCTAAACCTGGTTCCCATGAGATTGGCACTTTTCGTGTTTCAACAGCTCTCGACTGCTTCGAAATGAATTCCAAGACTTTCTTCACCATGACATTCAAAGGATCCTAATTTAGCTGTCCCAAATCCTCATCCTCTGTGATGTCACAGACCTCTTCCTGGCTATCTGCCTAAGGACACAGATATACAGTGGCATACCTATGACATTTTTCTTATTTAAGAATAAGCTGTAAGTTTTACCCTACTTTAATAACCTTAGGTAAGAGGTTTGTTAAAAAATCATGATGTCACCCTATTTCTAGCCACCTTACCCCTTCAGTAATGGACTATATGTGTGTGTGTGTGTGTGTGTGTGTGTGTGTGTGTGTGTGTGTGTATAACATAAGCTGTACATCTAAAAGCTTATCCTGGGCCCAAAGTGGGGAACCTCCTACCTCAACTTAGCTTCCAGGACCAGAGTACCATCTGCTTGGAGTCATGATTACAAAATATTTGAAATCTATGCACCTAGTCAAGGAGTTCTTAATCAAATCGGCTGGCTTCGGTCTTAAACATTCAATAGCGAAGCTACCCAAGAGAATGTCAGTCTTGTTAGACTAGGGACAATATTCTTTAATAGACACTTATCAACTTGTTAATGACTTGACTGACCTTGGAGTCCACTGGCCCACACATCAAGGCAGGCCAAGGGAAATTACAACCAAGTTTTGGATGAAATAAGACTTAGAGCTACAAAACACGAAACAGCCTGGGAGAGTTATGGTCCAAAGCAAATCACTCACGGCACTGTTCTGGGTTTTCATCAGAGCCGTCTTCGCAGTCGGGATCCCCGTCACACTGCCACCGGCTGGGGACGCACTGGCCATTGTTGCACACAAAGTCTGACTCGGCACACGTCTTCTTCACTACGAAAGTTGATCGGTGGGGTTAAAGTCGTAGGCACCCGAGAGCTGATATTCCCACTGGGGGTGAAACTGCCTGTTGACACCTTTTACTCCAACAACAGAATGGAGCCTGCTAGCATTAAACTGCCAATATCCAGGCGAACACTAGAAAAATCTTTTTTCTTTTTTTTTTTTTGGTTTTTGTTTTTTTCTCCAGAGGAGCAAGATGGTCATTTGAGAGAGTTGGGAGATATGGAAGTCATGGTAAGACAGGGGTTGCTCCTTATCTTGCAACCCCAGGAGAACGTTTAAGCCCGGGTATAAACGAGGTCACATTTAGAATCCAAGAGTTGGACTAACATCAACTAAAAGTCACAGAAGATGCTGTGGGGGCTGCCAATGTCCCCACATGAGGGTTAGAGTGACAAATCACCTGAAAAAGGTATCAATTCTGCTACTAATTCCAACAAGGGCAGGCCTTTTCTCCTGTGATTCTGGTGACCATGCAACTTGTCCAAAATGGGACAATCAGCGGAGTGCGGACACCGAGAAGTATGCCGGGAAGACAGGCATAAATCTGGACTCTCCTAAGCCAATTGGGCAGCTTGGTCACTCGCCCACCAAGTAGTCAGAGACAGCAGGGAGGGTCTCCGTAAGCAGCCACATAGGGTGTTCTAGGCTCCTCCTTCCCAAGCTGCATTCTTCCTTGCTCACGTGCCTAAATTTCCAGTTTTCACTCTTCTTCCCTAACGAATATTCTGTAATGGCAAATCAGCCAAAAGATGACAGTTTGCTAAGAACTAGAAAGGGATTGCTTCAAGTCTGGGGTCTGAACTAGGGACAACTTGCAGAGTGTAATCGCTGCCCCCAGCCCCCCACCCCCCGCCTCGGACACGGCGCAACAGGGAAATAGAGTGATTATCGCCCATTCTGACAACTCAAAAGATGTGGTGACAAATCCTGATGATCCAAAAGGGATAATTCTTCCCCATGAATTGTGTAGCCAAGGAAACAAGAAAGGCCACCTTAGCTCTTAGATTCACACCTGTTTCTAAAAATCACGGAAACGCTCAAACCCCAGTATTAATGGTGAAAACGACATCCAGGCTCGCACGCTCCTGAGCGTGTCGGAAGGTGAGGGAGTGTCTGCGGAGCTAGTTTGCGGCAGTTCAGCCTGCGGTGGTCCTCTGAAGAGGATGGGGGGAATCATTGTAAAGAGACCACGTGGTCTGAGGATGTATAAAATGTTAAGGGAGTAGGCAAGACGGCTGTCCTACCAAGTGCTGATACTAATGATAAACAGGGACAGAAACTTGCCAGAGTTCCTCTCTCTCCGTTCTGAACACAGACTGGGAGGTTAAAGAAAGGCTGTTTGAATTGGGCCTTAAGAGATGGATAGAAATGTAGGTGTGTCACAGGGGAAGAGGTCTACCAGTTACCCGCTCAGAGGGTCTACGTTACTCATTAATCCGGTGAGCCTTGTGCTTGTAACAGACTGAGTTGGGGAGGGGGGTGCTGAGGGGAACACATGACTTGTGGATTCCAAGCGGCAGTTGACTAAAAATGCTGGTTGACATGCCTGAAAGAAACAGCTCTGCTGACACTATAGCCCAGTTCAATATCAAGACGGCGGGCAGGAAAAATACTAAGTGGCTTTACGAGTTTTAAGCAACTGTGCACCCGTTTCCCTTCCAGGGAGGAACATCTCAAAATAAACATGCAGAGCTTCCCTGAGCAATGTTCCCACTCTCCTTCTCTACCTGCATACCCAGGAGGCAGAGACCAGTGCTGGCCAAGGATATATTTAATTTTTCCCATTTCATGGGATTTCGAGTACACATATTTACCCTCTTACCTCTTCCAAACCCTCCTTCTGTGTGTCTAGAAGTTATTTATGTGGAGACTATTTTAGGAAGAGCCAGCAGTGATCCCTAAGATGACCCAGGTTAGCTGCTACTAAGGTAGTCAGATGGCCAAAGCAGGCTTCTGAAACACGAGAATAATTACTTTCTAAGAACAATGGGTTTTCCCATCGTGAGCTCCCATGACGCTGCTCAGCGTAAGACAAGTGCCATGATGCCTACGTGCTGCCATTTTTGTAATGACGCATGAAGAAGCAGGGGAGGGCATAACGAGATGGCACTTGAAGCTACCTGCATTTACCTTCTATTTTTCTTCTGTATTTCTAGTTTATAGAGTGGACATCTTTATATAACATCCTTTAGAAGGCAAATCACCATGTTGTCACTGACATCCATACAATATTGTTTCAGGATTTTTACACCAAAGAACAAAAGGATCAAAAAGTAACCTTCAGCATGTATTCAAGAGAACCTAAAGGCCATGTTGACATGTAGTTCTCAGCTGTTGTGGCTCAACATAAGGCATTTCTCACCATGATCTTTTGGTCATTGTGGTTATGTGCATACCAGTAGGCATGACGGTCTATCCCCGTTCTCTTGGGGAAAGATTGTCTTCTGCCCTGCCCTAAAGCTTTAGAATTAGCATCTATTGTAGGCAGAGGCTTTTTAAATATCCTTATCTGATCTGTGATCTGCCCTGGCCTGGAGTTTCTATGTCAGGAGTTTATGAACCTGCTGAAACCTAAGGGGATTTCTTACTATTCATGACTTAAAAAGTCTCTGCCTACAATAGATGCTTTCTTTTTGGGGGTATCAGGGCTATTTGAGAATTATAAGAAGAAAGTCTGTTCTAAGCAAGCTTCTGTCTCTACTTCTAGTCCTCCCATCCCCTCTCCTAGCTTCCCATACCAAATGTCTGCCTGACCTACGATAAACCAGGTCCTGCCATTTCCAAGGACCCGCGCTCGATCGGCAACATTCCACACACAGGCTGGTAGTCCCGTGTCAAACACTGAACCAGACTGCTCTAGAACAGGATGTATAGACTCTTGGGACCCTGGGGTTCAAAGCAGTTCTTACGAGCAGCCTCTTATTTTCAGAATTGCGTTATTTTCAGAGCATCACGTTCAGTGACGTGTGCGCACCCTTGTGAGGTGGCCCAGGACACTGTCAGGCTCCTTACTCACCACAGTTCTTTTCATCACTGCCGTCAGCGCAGTCTTCGTCCCCGTCGCATTTCCACAGCAACGTAATACAGCGGCCGTTTGTGCACTGGAATTGGGAGGGTTCACATTTGGCTTTTCTTCCTAAAATCAAGAGGGAGCACTTAGCTAAGCTGGGATGCAAGCGTGGGAAGTTAGGGATGCAAGTTACCCAAAACCCGTGGATACGGTCCCTCTCGGAGGGACCGCTGCAGACTCAGCAGGGTAGAATATTCTAGTCGCAGGGCTGGGCGGGCACAGGGGCAGTGATGGACAGTTATTGAGTTCTTAGCAGGGCAAATGCCGTCTGGAGAAGACTAGATTTCCCAGCCTCTCTTGCAATGAGGCACAGCCTGGGATGGGGCTAAGGTCTGGCTAGTGGAATATAAATAGGAATGGTAAGATAGAACTTCTGGGAAATATTGTCAAAGGGATGGGGGCCCATTTTCCTTCATTCCTTTCTGACTCCTGAAAACTGGGCATGGTGGCTGGAGTAGTGATTCTGGACCAGTGGGGTCAGACCAAGAGAAAAGGAACCTCAATGGCCCAGAGGCCGCAGGGAGTTGGATGGGACTCACCTGCCCGTGGCCTCATTTCCCTCATTTGCTGAACTCACGAGTGTAGCTATAATACAGCCAAATCCAAATCCTTTCATAGCCTTTCTTGGCCACATTCTATGCGGTTCACGGATGATGTTCCCATTACAGGCAAACTGAGGGAGATTTACAAGGGGCCACAAGGAGGGGCTGAACAGAGGTAGAATGCTTGGCTCCTTGTCTTCGAATTTGAGGTCTAATTAGAAAAAGATACGCTTACAAAACACCTTGGGGATAAAAATCAAGAAGGGACAGTTGAGAGGTAAAGGGAGATCATTCTTAGCGACGGAAGAGAATGAAAGCAAGGGAGAGCCACAGACTGGATTCTCTTCCTCTAACTCTCTGAGTTCCTATGTTTGATGTATGGATGTTTAATTCACAGGGTGGCATGAATGAATCCTTGTAAGCAGAGCACGTAGTTTTGTTTTTTGTCCTTGCCTGGCACGGGACAGCTACCGTTCGGGTGTTTCCTATCCAGACGTGTGCCTATCTGGAGGGGTGATTTCTTTGAGCAACAAGGCAAGGGTCTAGCTGCTTAACAGACATAGACTGCAAATATTTGGGTGCCTCAGAGCTCCTGCAGATGACAGAGGGAGGCCTATCCAAGCAGAAAGCCTTCCGACTTCCTGCCACCTTCCAGCATCAGCAGCTGGTTTAAGAACAGACGCGCCGGTGACAAGCACGGGCTGGAACTCTTGTGCTGGGCACACAACACTCCCATTGGCCTCCCGACTGTCAGCTACTCCCGGCTCTCTGGGGGCAGCCTATGCTTTGTGGCTAACTCCCAAGGAGATGAGAATGCGGTCCAAGTCACCCCCATACGGGGGTGGTGGCGTTCTCGGGAACGCAGTGTTTTCGTAAACCGTGTGTGCCACTCTGCTCCCAGGCGTCCCGTGAAGCTGGGATCCAGATAGAAAGCAGTAGATTTTGGTGGCATTTATCTCTGTTTCATACCATTTGTTCATTCCACAAGTATCTTACTGGGCATAGATATCAGGGATTGAGGAGGGTAGAGGTTGGCAGGAAATGTCAGGGGCTGGTTTTAATCCTGTTCAACTGAGTAGGAGAAGCAGCTGCCTCCCCCCCCATCACTGTAATCTCAAGAGCTTGTCCGTGTTCTCCGTGCTGGGGCGAGCTGTAGCAGCGCCCCGGATTCAGTTCTCTATCCCCCGAACTTTGAGAGCTGTGCTAAGAACCTACTTAGAGCACTTCATTTAAAAAGAAGCAAGCATGCGATTTGCCGTCAGACAACATCGACGGAAATCTAGTTGGAGAGAACAGGCTGCGGTTAGGAGGCTCCGAATTTTTTTTTTTTTACTGTGTTATGTTAGTCACCATACAGTACATCATCAGTTTTTGATGCAGTGCTCCATGATTCACTGTCTGCGTGTAACACCCAGTGCTCCATGCAATCCGTGCCCTCCTTGATACCCATCACCAGGCTCACCCATCCCCCCACCACCCTCCCCTCTGAAACCCTCAGTTTGTTTCCCAGAGTCCATAGTCTCCCATGGTTCATTTCCGCCTCTGATTTCCCCCAATTCACTTTTCCCTTCCTTCTCCTAATGTCCTCTATGCTATTCCTTATGTTCCACATATAAGTGAAACCATATGATAATGGACTCTCTCTGCTTGACTTACTTCACTCAGCATAATCTCCTCTACTCCCATCCATGTTGACTCAAAAGTTGGATATTCATCCTTTCTGATGGAGGCCTAATATTCCATCGTGTATATGGACCACATCTTCTTTATCCATCCACCTGTTGAAGGGAATCACTACTCTCTTCCACAGTTTGGCAACTGTGGCCATTGCTACCACGAACATTGGGGTGCATGTGGCCCTTCTTTTCACTACATCTGTATCTTTGGCTCTGAATTACTTTTAAAGGTTTTCAATACCAAAGTTTGCTCAGTGAAAAAGAGACAAAAATTCAGACACTGATATCAACACACTCAAAAAGGTAGGCACAGGGGCGCCTGGGTGGCTCTGTGGGTTTAACCTCTGCCTTCAGCTCAGGTCATGATCCCAGGGTCCTGGGATCAAGCCCTGCACTGGGGTCTCTGCTCAGCAGGGAGCCTGATTCCTCCTCTCTCTCTCTCTGCCTGCCTCTCTGCCTACTTGTGATCTCTGTCTGTCAAATAAATAAATAAAATCTTAAAAAAAAAAAAAGGTAGGCACATAATCAGGCTTCGACAGGGGTGTAGGCACTGAAGATCTTAAAATTGACTTCAGAAGCTACAGATTTCCTAGACTCTCAAGCCGGCCTGCGATCAAATACAGGCACACAGGTAAAATAAGGCTGGCGTTCAGCGCACCAGCATCTCCAAGAGGGTCTCTGAACCTAGTTGTAGCAAACTAATTGTGCGCAATAATAAATGATATTAAAATCCCAGAAGCAGTGCTTCCAAGTCAATACTGAACAGTTTCAGGGCAGAGAGACAAGCATGCTCTTGGTGTTTATTCCAATACCGTAAGACGAAAAGGAGTTTCATTTCTACCTTTGCATATCTGAGATACTGCCACTTCGCCTGATTTTCCTAAACCTTCTGCCCAGTTATCTTAAAGCTGTGTTTTCGCCAGGACACTCGCAGGGCTCTGCATTTAGGGAGAACGGTGCGGGGGAGAAGGGAAGAAGAATACTGCATGTTGCTTCTCCTTGACTAGATGAGCAGGGCGGGGGTCACAGGGGCTAAGTCTGGCTGGCTGCCTTTCTAAAGGACCCTCTCTTTAAAGAGAGGTAAGTAAAGACTATAGGCCTGATGGCTGTGCCTCAGTTTCTTGTTATCTAAGGACTCTGTTATAACAGACTACTCCCAGGCAGAAAGCGCTCCTGGTTCCGTTGAACTCCCCACCCTGCAAAGTGGCCAGAGCCCCCCGCCCCCCCCCCCCCCCCCGGTACTGGGACCTCAGCCAGACTGCAGGGCTGTGCGTCTTCTGTCCAAGGTTCAAGAAGATTCTCCCTCACACCTCCGGGGCTCAGCTGGGAATGACGTTTTACAGAGCCTCCAGGAGGACCGACAGCACCAAACAAGTTAAGCAGCTTTGGGTTTCCAGAGCTTTGGGGGATTACGGGGTTGTGGACCCAAAGTCTATTTTCATCCATGACAGTTACGTCTCAGGTTCAGCATTCTCTTTTCATAAAGGGAACAGGCTGAGCTTGAAATCATCTCCACCCGAGGTGCTTTTGTGGATTTTTTTTCCCCCCAAGACTTACTTATTTCAGAGAGAGAGTAGGAGGGGAGGAGAGGGGGAGAGGGTGGGGGAGAGAGAGTTCTAAGCAGACTCTGCACTGAGCTTGAAGCCCGACGTGGGGCTTGACCTCATGACTCTGAGATCACGACCTGGGCCGAAACCAAGAGTGGGATGCTCAGCTGACTGGGTCACCCAGACACCTGCCCTGCCCCCCGCCCCGGTGCTTTTAATTCTTAGACTAAGCTAAAACCACCAATGCCTCAAAAAATGACCCTAGAAGTAGAAGCTCTAGGCAGCCTGTATCCCCAGACCTATCTGCTCAGAAAGGTGAACAGTGGGGGAAAAATGTGGTTTTTAGCAGGTTCCTCAAAGCCACAGGGTTTCATAGGAATGCTTTAGCACCAAAAGTATGGTTAAAGTTGGGGAAAAAAGGCTGCGACTGTGGGGAACCCTGTGTGTTTTGCCTGTTTCAACCAGGAAGGTTTTCTGTTTCAATACTAGGGTTTTGTGTAAGCATTTGGAAAGGGTTCTTTCTATTGCTTTAAGAAATCGAACTGTTGGCCTCCATCTGGGTTTTCTTTCAGCTCTAATACTTAGAATGAATATCCCTGCCCCTCTGGGTCGGTGTTGGGGGCGGTTGGAAGTCACTGGCACCTCGTCACATATGTACGTCGTCACAGCTGTTCGCATTTGTAATGAATGAAGGCCCAGGAGTGTCAGAGGCTAACTCGTTAATTCTGTCCCTCGCACGGGGAGAATCAGATGCTGCAAACTTTTGACATCAAGGTGCCTTGTCCCAGGAGCCTTGCTTACCTAAGGAGTGAGTGCTGCTACCCTGTTGGCAGGTCACTGGCTCCAAGAAACTCGGGGGTTTACATGCATAGAGAAGTCAGCCTGCTGCTGTCTGACTGTCCCTGCAAGGGTTAACGGGGAAGAGCAACAGGGAAGCTTCGGTGGAGAACTGCATAGACCTTCTAGTAAACACCCAGCCTTCTGAGTGGGCCATGCATTTCCCTAGAGGGCTCCGAGCTGCCCAGACTACAGGGAGGTTCTGGGTATCAGGCGCAGACCTGAACTTGAACTTGGACCGAGTGGCTCCGGCTGCCGCTCCACAGGGACTGGCAGGCCCAAGGAGTCCGACGGCTCTCCCTCTCCTCCTTGCCGGAGCACAAGGCTGTTATCTAGAGGAATTTCTTCAGTCCACTTGGTTCGCCACTTCGGGGCCGCCAAGGGCATTTATTTTTAGTCAGGCTCACTACTGCTGCTGCTTTCATGCCAATCTTTCTATTCATAGGCTAAAACTCATTTTAGGACAAGCAGATCTGCGAGTCAGCAGAGTGGTTTTCTCTCTGGAGAGGTTAGTGAGTGAGAGGGAGGAAGGAAGACGGCCCCCGCCGTCAGGCACAAAGGCTGTGCTCTGGCCCTCACGTCAGCCTCTAAAGTACTTGGAAGAACCAGCTAGAAGCTGTTCAACACTTCGGTTCATCCTTCGGATTCACTGAAATAAATGAATCTTACCGTTCACTTGTCAGTTTCTCCACAGACATCGGTGAGATGATCTTAAGAAACTTGGATAAACAAGTTCTTAAAATTGTTGGCCAAACACGCCCCTAAGACTTTCAATTCACACCTAAATTCTAAATTCTACACTCTGAACGCAACTATTCGCCCTTTTATGTATCAGGAAAGAGGAGAATGGACAGGGGTAGCGTGGTTCTTACCCAAGATCAGCCTACGCAGAAAGCGAAATGGAACCCTGGGCAGTCCGGCTCCAGAAGCCTCGGCACTGAGCACGCACACAGCCTAGAGCACCTCGAATTCAGGACAGCTTCCTGCTGGAATATTCTGTCGCTTTTGCTTTTGGTAATTTGGGTAGTAGAGTCCATTTAAATCGATCCAGGATTAGGCAGTATTATCTGCCAAGACGATACTATCCTAACACAGTCTTACTATTGAAAGACAAGGCTGTCTTCCCTCCCTGCCCCGTTTTCATAAGGGAAAAAAATAAAAAAAGCCACTCGAGTATCCTCAGCAGGGTTTTTCCTAGAAGGACGTTAGGGCTTGGCTTTCTAGTCTAGGGAACATTGGTCAAGTCAGAGCATATTGGCAAGTTATTCATTACTGTGGGTCGTAGAGGGCTAGTGCTGGGTCGGGGGCGCTCCTGTTCTTATTTGCACCTGAGTCCCCACAGGGCTTGTTAGAACCTGTGCTGGGCCCCTCCTCCCAGATTTTCAGGTTCAGCAGGAGCAGAGTGGGGCCCAAGCTTGCCTTTCTGTATTCCCAGATGGTACTGACCGCTACTGGTCTCCAACCATACTTTGAAACCACTGCCCAAAGGTGAGGAGGCTACGATCCAGCCCACCATGGAAGTGACTGGGTCAATTTCAGGGTTGGAATATGTAGTCTGGGCGCCATAAGCCACATGCCCATCACCGGATGGGCATGGGGGGTAAATGCCACACTTGCAACAGACATTATGGTGACAGTGTGAGGCGAAACATCTGTACCCATTAGGTAGGTAAAATCTAGATGCCTCAACAGGCATGCATGGTGAAGAGGTTCTCCTAAAATCTGTCTTCTCTTTGCCAGAAGCCCCTATCCTTGAGGGGCTCCATCACTTCCTCTAAACCCTCAGTCCCATAGTGAGCCTGGGTTCTTCTCCCCTAACATTTTGCCACCAAGCCCTGGCCCTGTCCAGGCTGTCATCCCTCACTTGACCTAAATGTGTCTCCTGTCCCTCTGCCTCCTGGCCGCCACATTCTCTATCCATATCAAGATGGCGATTTAAGCAACCTAGAACAGCTTGAAGGGCCCAGGATGGGATCACGTCTCGGCTTCTCACTGGCCCCAGGGCTGAGTTCAGTTCCCCACCTACTTCCCCCAACTTTTCCCAGTTGGTGGCCACCAGCTATCTGCTCAGAGTATACCCAGGGATCCCCAGGCCTGTGCGCTCACTCTTGCTTGGTCTTGGTTTGCTCCTGTCCCTCCTGTGTACTTCTCTACTGGAGTGGGCACCAATGTCTCCCCTTGAAGGAGGCCCTCCAGTCTTTTCTTGACCCACCAGGTGTGGTCTGGCTCCTTCCCACTGGTCCATGGACAGCAGCCATGTCCAGAGACGCTTGCCCCATCTGCCTGTTTCTGTTTCTACACATGGGGATTCCCCCTAAGGAAGGGCCTAGAATTTATCTTTGTAGCTTGGGACCAGGTTCCTGATGTCTCAAGAATCTTTGGGCACTCGTGAGTGTTCCTGGATGGCTCAGCTGATTTACTAATTCACTAATAATGCTGGTTTGAGGGGTGCCTGGGTGGCTCAGTGGGTTAAGCCTGTGCCTTCGGCTCAGGTCATAATCTCAGGGTCCTGGGATCGAGCCTCGCATCGGGCTCTCTGCTCAGCAGTGAGCCTGCTTCCCCCTCTCTCTGCCTGCCTCTCTGCCTACTTGTGATCTCTCTCTCTCTGTCAAATAAATAAATAAAATCTTTAAAAAAAAAAACTGGTTTGAATTTTAGACTTTTTCTGAAGCATTCTTTCCAGCTTTTCTGAACCCGAAGCTTGTGACCAGTTCTCTGACCAGCTAGAATACTCTAGCTGGAAGACTCTGCGTTACAGAGTCCAGTTCCCTATGCCCATGGGAGTACATTATCCTTATGGCACTCAGTCATTTAAAACCCGTGTGCTTTCCCATATCGCTCTGTCAGAGCAAGTGTGTTAGTGTGGGCGTGCCAGCCTCATTTTCCTGTGAGGACCGAGCTTCCGGGACGCAGGGAACAGTAGTGGCAGCTAACTGGTAGTGTCATAAATTTGATATGTGGGACCTGTATTTCACTTGGGACATGCTTTCATGCTCTTTGGGAATGTTGGCCACAACCCGTTGCTGCTCTAATCCGATCACTTTCGTAAGGTCATCTGAGGAGATGGAATAGTATCTAGCTTTGTCGCATTAGAGTCTATGTTCTTGGTGACAACTGGGAAGCATCGTATTGTGTAACAAAGGTAGCAGGTGGGAACTCCAGCAACCTTCAACTGCTATCTTTGATGCCTCTTTTGTAATTTTATGATTAAGGCTTCAATGCTGGGTCTGCTCACTCCTCTCCAGAGCTTCTAAGCCAGGCTGTAGTTGGAGCACTGATATCCTGATTTGACTTCCCCACTAGACCAAATGCCATGATAGAAAGGACCAACTCCCTAGTTACTGTGTCCATGCCCACCACCATGCCTGCTGGTGCCAAATGGCACAGGGTAGGTGCTTCATAGATGGATGTCAAGTGTTTTAAGTCGAAGTATGAGGAATGTCGGCATCAACCTACCACCTAGTTCGTGAACCTACAGATCAGTTAATAACTCAGATCTTGGGAAGTCTTCTTCGGAAAAGGAAAGATTAGAGGCAGTCTACAAAATAGAAACCGTGTTAACTCAGTGTTTGGGGGGAAAAGATCTGACTGAGATCTAACACGTGAAGTAGTTTGCAAATGTCTGTCAACTAAGGTTTTATCATCTCTCTTGCTTGGCAAATTGCAAGCCCCACCCCTCCAGCTCCCAAAACCACATCTATATACACAAAGGCTCCTAGCCAGTAGGGCCAACCCAGAACCCAAGTTGGTGACAAGACCAACCACTCCAGCCAGTGGTCCTATCTTAAAGTTTCTGCCTCCAAAGTTACTTCTTAATGCAAGAGTGTGCATACCCTTCCCCTCCTCCACCGGCTCTGGAGCATTTCTAAAATTTAAAGTCATCAAAGGCTCTCCAAGCAAACATTAAGCCCCCCCCACTTTTTTTTTTTTTTTTTTGCATAATCTCTGTCCTTAATATCATGGCACCTGGGAGGCATGCATGCTCTTGCTTAACTTAGAGCCCCTGAATAACCAGCAGGCCCAAGCTTTCCTAGGACACATCACATAAGGGAAGAAGTACGCTAACTTTACGGTATCACCTGCCATCTGCTTTAGTTCCTGCAGCATGGCTAGTGTGTCTAACCAGGTGGTATTAACCAGGCTTAGAGTTTTTATTGCTAAGCCAACAGAAGAGCTTAGCAAAGAGACACAGATTCCAACTGAAAAATGCAGAGTGAAATTATCAAGCAGGATTCTGATACAGGTAAGTCACACTGAGCCTGAAAGCTAACAAGCTGTCAGTCCTCAAATCTGCTAGCTAAAAATTCTTTAGCTGGGCACAAAAAATTGTCCCTGGCTGCTTCTGCTCAACAGGTACATTCCGCCCATCACCTGTGCAGAAGGTACTTTTGGACCCTTTGTCTTGGAAGTACTGTCCGTGTTGTGCCCTAAGAATTCTTCTGAGATGGACGTAGAGGAGAAGGGAACATAGTAAGCAATTTTGAGTCTATCAATTAACCATCTGGAGAGCAGCCCACCCTGAGAGGCTCTCCTAAGGCAGGTACATTTATCATAAACATCATTGCAGACCTTATCATAGCCCTTGGAGGCATTTGATTTCTCATAGGCTAGAATGGGAAGGTAGCTTTCCAAAGTAAATTTAACTGTGACTTAAGGTCAAAGAGGTAACTGCCTATCCTTGATCATTCGTCCTTCTACCAAAAAGGACAGCATCATTCACATTCTGTAAGAAATAGAGTACAGTCTAGGTACTTAACATGAGTTATCTGTACGTGTATGCTGTGCTCTGAGTCTTTCAGCCTTTGGATGGAAACCCAACGCCATATGTCTGGGAGCTCCCTGCTCCCTTGATTATGGCCATGTTCTACTCTGGGAGTTCTTGTGAAGTCTCACCAGGTTGATAATTCTGGAATCGAAGGGGCTTGGAGCTACTTTTCATCGCTTCTAAAATGGTAGTAAAACTGCTCAAGTGAAATAGAATTTATGGTTATTCAACTTTATGAAAGGCAGAAACACTTAAATCAGGACCTCACTGCTTTGAAGCATGGAGACTTCCATAATTAACCTTGCTAGAAATGCTAAGTGCTTCAGTATGCAATTGATCACGGTACAGTCGCAATACTGGGCTGCACTGCCGAACCTGGCCTTCATACACACACAAGGAATCTGGGGACACAAGCAGTAAAAGCCAAGAATCAAAACAACACAGGACGGACATTCTAGCTAAATGACATGTGAAGGGAGCAACAGGCCCATTCACGGGAGGGAGGGAGGGGCTCAGACTTCAGGAAGCTATCACTTGCCGGGTGATCCTCCTTTAAAGAATCTGGGCTCCCATGCTTGTTCTATGGTTGAATGAGGATTAGGATCACTGTCACAGTTTCCCTTGCTGCAAGGGGATGAGAGTTAAGTTTATTTTCTCTTCTCCCTCTGGGTTAAGCTAGCTAGTACTACTAGCTTCATGAACCTTTCCCCACAGTCAGAGAAGTTTCTGTCTCCTCTTCTGCTAGTTGCTAGCCATTTTAAACAGCCCTCCTAAAACCTTTGTTCTTCTAGGCTCTGGCTTTAATGAATATGTGGTACCCCACATCCTAATCTTGACTACCTTAGGCTGGAGGAAATGTACTAGAAATGTACTAGAATTCCCAAGGATTTGCAATCAGGAGTGCAACTCCACTCCTGAATTTCAACTTCTCTTGTTAGCCTGGTTGAAGTTTTCAGTCAGGATCTGAGAACATTCCTGCCCTGTCCTAGAGTATTTTAGACCAGTACCATGAGTGTATTTGGCGAGGGGAGGTATTGAAGGGGGGTGAGAAGAAGGGATGTATATAAAACCAGGACCAAAAGGTCAACTCACACACCCTGGGGCTTTGAACTTCAGAGAGGAGTCAGTCTGGGCTGGCGTAAGATCAGTATCTCCTCAGCCAATCCCAGATTCTATCCGGTGGAAAAAACGATGTGCCCCCTTTCCTTTGAAAATTTATGTCTTGCATGGGCTTTTGTTTTTCGCTATTCATGGCATGTCACATATTTCACATGTGACACAGGGGAGTCAGGGGGACCCTCACCTACCTCATACAAGGCCAACTAACTCATTTCAACAGTTCAAGGGCATTCGCAGCGTTCTGTAGAATACAGTTAACCTCCAAGGGAGAGTTATTACATGTTACATTAAAAGAAAACATGCAGCAAAAAACCCTTTCTCTCACCTCCAGGAAGGTTGTTTATCAAGAGTTTCTGGTATACCTTAGTCTTTTGAAATGTTATGAAAAGTATAATACAAGTCATGGTACTATTCCGAGAAATCATTTAATAAGTTAGTATTGCTCATCCATTAATGATTAATGTTCCAGTCTGAAAATTCTTGTAGGCAGGCCTTTTCCAGGCCCTGAGGTTTGTTACCCATCAGAGGCTGTCTCCACGACTCGCCTTTTTCCGGGAGTCCAGGTCGGGGAAAGCTTTTGGGAGAACAGTGCGAGGGAGCCTGTCCGGTGTTACGCGTTCCCTCACAGATCACACTTCTCAGGCTTCTATACGCTGACTTCGCGGAGCCATGTGACCAACCCAAACGTGATCGGGCGGCCAGCCAATCGCAGAGGGCAGAAAAGCCCGTCCCAGCTTCACACGCTCGCTCGGGATAGTCCGAGCCAAAGGGCAGGGGGGGCATTGGGAGGCTTCGAACTCCCCAGGTATGGCCCGAGACTGCTTGACCGCACACTTTAAAGTTGGCTCACTTCAGGAGCCACGTGACTGCAGGCAGGCGGGCCTCCCGAGCCACCGGGCGGTAGGAGCTAGGACTCTGGAATGGGTGCTCGGATCGGGGGCAGCCTTCTGTCCACTTCCCCGGAGCTGGCCAGCAGGGCCCTCCGCGTCCTGTCAAGATCACTTCAGGGACGCGCCGGGACTCTGACCGAATCCGTGGAAGGGCTTCCTGTCCTCTGCCCAGGAAAGTTGTGCGGCTCCAACTGGGAGAGTGGCCGAGGACGGGGCTCCCGGGCCCAGTGCGGCAGACCCGGGGCGCTCGCAGTAGTCCCCAGCGCCACACACCAGCTCTCTCGCGCTACTCCCTTTGATCTATTGTTTGGAATGAAGGCTAATTACACAGTCACTAGATTAGGACTCAATTCCTCTCGAGGAAATCTCACCGGGAACGAAGATCAGCAAACTAACCTGATTAAGTCTTCCTTGCGCTCCCCCCCCCCCCCCCCTCAGCTACACTGGAGACCCGAGAGGTTTACAAACACGGCGCGAGGGGGGCGGGGAGCGGGGAAAAGAGGTGAAACACCCAGCGGGGAGTCCTGTTTGAGACCGCACTCGTCTTCTAACCCCTACTCCAGAGAGACCACCGGCGCCCGGGGAGTCGCAGTCCGGGTGCGCAGGCTGCGCACTTGAAGTGGCTCCCTGGAGCCTCCCGGCTGCCGCCCATCGAACGTGCGCCCGCTCACCGTCACCAGGGACTCGCTGCCGGGACCCGCACCCGGCGCCCCGCGTCCCCGGGGGCGCCCATCCTCGACCACCGAACACTCCCACCCCCCCTCAAGTCCCAGGAGCGTGCCCCGGGCTCCCGCGCACCGCTCGGCCCGACCCGGCCCTCTGCCTCCTTCCTAACACTCCGCCTGGCAGAGCAGACAGAACCATTGTTCAGAGGCTCAGAAGCCCACATTCCCCAGCCCCGGCCAAGCGGGGTGAAAAACGGGGCAAAACAGTGGCTTTGGGGGACAGAGTGTAAGGGAATGAAGACTAGTTCAGGCGAGGCTTTAGGACACCCCAAATCCCGCTGTCCCCCAAGCCCGGCTCCCCGTGGCCGCGGCGCTGACAGTCAGCTCAGAGGCGCCACCAGGGTTGGGAGGGAAAGAAGGCGAGCAGAGCGGAGAGGCGCCTCCTAGGAGGGGGGTGGGCAAAAGGAGACCCGCGCCTCGGGGCCCCCAGGCGCCCCGGCTGGGTCCGGGCAGCCGGCGGAGGGGCGCGTCCTCACTCACCCGCTCCGGTGGCGCGGCTTTCCCGGGGCGCCCAGCACAGCGCGAGCAGCAGCCAGAGCGCCCAGCGCGCGGACGTGCCCATGGTGCCCGCCTGGATGGTGCCGCCGCCGCCGCCGCCGCCGCTCGCTAGCTCCGCACAACAAGTTACCAGCCCTTCGCAAAGGAGGAAGGAGGTGGGGGCGGGGAGGGGGGAGGGGGAGGAGGAGGGGGAAGGAGTTAGAAAGGGGGAAAGGGAGCAGGGAAAAGAGGGCACCCCCTCCCCTACAACTTGCACAATCTCCTCCCCACCAGCCAACCCACCCACCCACCCACCCACCTCCCCGGGCCGCAGCAGCCGTGCAAGCGGAGCCTGCCGGCAGAAAATAATGCAGGCGCTGCAGAGAAGGGGAGGGTACGGGAGGGGAGGGGAGGGGAGGGAGAGGGGGTGGGGAGCCGAGAGCAGAGGAGAAGGCAGAAGAGAGCGGAGCCGGCCGCGGAGCACCCACACTGGCGGCTGCCGGAGCGCGGGGTGAGCGGGGAGGAGGGGGCAGGAGGGGGAGTGGTCAGCGACGGGGGGGGGTGGGGGGAGCAGCGGCTTCAGCCCTCCTTTCCCCCCGACGCGCTGCTCTTGTGAGCTCTGGGCAGCCAGGTCCCTGCGCGGGGGTGCGGGAGTGTGTGTGCGTGCGTGAGTGGCCGCGGCCGCCGCTGCCACCCGGGCTGCTCCTGGGGCCCGGCTGCTCCGCGCGTCGGCCCGGGGCTCACGGGGGCCCGGGGCGGCCGCTGGTTGGCTCGCGCGCCGCCCTCGCCTCCAATCCCCGGTGCCTGCCCTAATTTCCTGATCTCGGGAACCTGCCGCCGCGGCAGCTGTGCGCTCCCTACAGTCCTTACTGTACCCTCCCGGCCGGCGGCAGCGAGAGCGGCGGCCGCAGCGGTTAGCGCTGATGCAACTCGCGCTGCTCTTGCCACCGCCTGCCCGCTAGCGGGGCCGGCGGCCGGGGGGACCCGCGGCTTCCAAAGGCAGCAAGCATCTCTCTCTCCCTCTCTCCCTCTCTGCCACCCTCTCCTGCGCCCCAAAGGCAGGCTGGTACTGTGAGGCCGGTAGGTAGCGGCTTCCTCAGGCCTCCTCCCTCCACCTGAAAGTGATGGAGCGGACGGGCTCGAGACCTTCGGGCTGCTCCGAGGTGGGGTTCAGGGTGCCTTGTCTCAGTCGCACGCCGAGATGCCGTTTTGGCTAAAACTTGAATGTGCTTTTCAATGAGAGAGTGAGTGAGTGAGTGAGTGAGTGAGTGAGTGTGTGTGTGTGTGTGTGTGTGG
Organism: Enhydra lutris kenyoni; assembly: GCF_002288905.1. Classification (NCBI taxonomy): domain Eukaryota; kingdom Metazoa; phylum Chordata; class Mammalia; order Carnivora; family Mustelidae; genus Enhydra; species Enhydra lutris. Next base: position 7,454,553 of record NW_019154117.1, read on the forward strand.
CTTGTTCTCTGGGATAGAACGGGACTGAAATAACCCAGGCTGGGAGGAGGGAGATAGCCAGCGCAGCCCTGCATTCACTCATCAACCATTAGAGTTAATTGCTAATTGCACAAAATGATAGTTTGAGGGCCTGTAATTAAAAGCTTAACCTTTTCTTGTTTGCGGGGGGGGAGGGGGGGACCTAGGTTTATTCTTCTGGATACACTTTGTAACATTTAATTATAAGGCTTAAGAAAAAAGGAAGTAGGGCAAGATTCCCGTTAAGGACTGATTCTTGTTTTGTGCCTGGCAGGACCTGAGCCTGTAATTTGTTTTGTGTGTGTGTTTATTTCAGTTTTCTAGCACACTTTCTCCTGGCTGAGGTGCACTGTCTCGGTGGTTTATTAAGCACTTAGCAAGAGTTGGAGCGCACAAGGAGCCATTTCTCCGTCTTAAATAAAGGGTTTACATATTTTCTTATTCTTTTCCTTTTTCTTTTTTTTTAAGTTATTTTCAGGTTGAAAATAACCCAAACTTTGCCAGTTTCAATAGGACCATGTTCTAGAGGTGTTCTGTTGGTGATCTGAGACGTGGTGGGAACTGCTTATCTATATTCTCTTTGCCCTGGTGCTTCTAGGCCTTTGTCAAGGCTAGCCATCAGAGGGGATGTTTATGAGGAACTTACTGTATCCAGGAGATGGCAAGAAAAGGAAAATTGCAGATCAGGATACATTTTAGTGGGGACAGGGGCATCAGGATTGCTAACTGATAAACATTAAGGGGTTTAACTCTTGTTTTGGGGGAGGGTTACACTATCACTCATTCCGAACGCTGTTCTGCCCACTCCATGATCGTACATTTAGTTCCAACTGCAGCCCGTGCACATGTTGCATGTGAAACTGAATTCGGATTTGTCTTATGCCGTTGGGTAGCGAAAATGCGTGTAGGTGTTGTTCTCCTAACAGGCATTAAGGTGTGATGGTAAAACCTTTGGGACACATAGCCTTCAATATTCTCAGGGTTTCAAAAGATCTGCAGATGAGGAAAGGTGGTAGAGGGGTGAGTGGAAGCCATATGGAAAAGCACAGTGTTAATAAACAGTCCGTGTGGCTTGCGTTTAGTCTTTCTCTCAGAGATCAATGCACGGGTACTACAAGCTAAACCCTGACATGGTACAATAGACTTACAGTTGACGAACATGTATTTTGCTTTCTGCTCCTCCAAGGGCTATGAATAAACTGTTGGTGACCTTAGCTGAGGCTCTGTGTTCAATCTGGTAGCTTTGTTGTTGAACCAAACCATAACTTTTAGCGGGACCTCTCGTTGGCTGTGTAACATAGGAAAATCACTGTGCCTCTCTGTGCCTGCCCTCTGACCTGTAAGCCGAGAACAAAACTAAGCCACATAAAGTCGGAGCGCTCTGTGGCCTCAAGGACCAGCTCTCTGCAAAGCAGTGATAGGAGAAAACAATTATAAGAAGAAATGAACTTAATACAGAAAATAACCGTGTAACCAAAACAAGGAATTTATCATGAGAGGAGACGGGTGTGGTTGAACCAACTGGTCTCAGGAAGGTGGACAGTGCTAGATTCAGAAGCCTTCAGGTACACGCAGAGGCAAGCATTCACTCCCACAGTCCATCACATTTATTTTTTTTGTGGAGGCAACAGGCTTTGGGCATCCCTGGGAGGTAGCCCTGTGCTTTGCAGTGGGCATAGGGAGATGCCAACCAGAGGAAGCTCAGGATCTGGTGGGGACAGCAGAGAAAGAGCACAGCCCAGGGATGCTCAAGGTTCTGTGAGATTATAGGGGAGGGTAGCTCATCTAGCTGGGGAACTAGGGTGTCAGAAAAGGCTTCCCAGGGCAGTTGACTCAGAGCTCAGTAGAGTCATCATTTTGACCAAGTCATGGTCACTTGGTAGGGTTGTACTTTCTGGCCCGACTATGGTTGAAATGCCCCACTCAAGTGCGAATTTGGGGCAAGTATTTGCGAGAAGTCACAGGGTGTCATTTGCAGAGTGGGGCATTTCATTGCTTGAATGAGACCCTCGCTTTTTGTCTGCTGTCTAATGATAAGAATTGTGCGAGATACGACGGTCTCACGGACCCAGTGTGAATGACTTCATGAGTAATTCTGCGCTGTCTGCATGTATCTGGCAATAGTCATAGAGAGTTGAGGTCAGCAAATGGCCAGTGGCCTGTTTTTGGACGGCCTATGAGTATAAGAATGGTTTGTATGTTTTTTAAAAGATTGTACAAAAAAACCCACAACTCACCCAAAAAGCAATAAATGAACTAAACAAAGAAGAAAAATATGCAGCAAAAATCATACGTTGCTCACAAAACCTAAAATATTTACTACCTGGGTCTTCGGAGGAGAAACTTGAAGCCTCTTTACATAGAGTGAATGCAAATAAACCTGTGTTGCGTTCATCTCCTGGGATTTTGTTAGCTTAGCCTTCCCTGCATTAACCTGGCCGATGCGCTGGGTGAATGGGGTAGGAAGACTGGGGCGAGCAGAGGGAACAGAGGCCAAAGAGTATTCAAGGAAAATGCAAGAGATGCAGAATGCTTCAAGGGTGAGTTTCAAGTGGACTAATGGTGGGGAAGAAGGCTAAGAAGGAGAGGCGGGACTGGCTTATGCGGAGACCTGTACGATGTCATGAGAACACTTTGCCTTCATCCTGTAGGCCATGGTGAGGACTGGTGATGGCCTTTCTTTTAAATTTTGAAATATTTATTGAGTCATGTGATTCACAAAGGAGTAATTATAAAATGCAGAGAAAAATAAATTATAAAGATTTTATTTCTTTATTAGAGAGCACAAACAGGGAGCGTCAGGCAGAGGGAGAAGCAGGCTCTCTGCTGAGCAAGGAGCCTGATGTGGGGCTCGATCCCAGGACCCTGAGATCATGACCTGAGCTGAAGGCAGATGCTTAACCAACTGAGCCACCCAGGTGTCCCAAAAAAGAATTTTTATTTTTTATTTTTTTAAGGTTTTTATTTATTTATTTGACGAGAGATCACAAGCAGGCAGAAGGGCAGGTGGAGAGAGAGGGGGAAGCAGGCTCCCCACTGAGCAGAGAGCCCCACACGGGGCTGGACCCCAGGACCCTGAGATCATGACCTGAATTAAAGGCAGAGGCTTAACCCACTGAGCCATCCAGGCGCACCCCACTGAAAAAGAATTTTTAAAAGCATACTCTGAATGCCCAGAGATATTGACATATTCTGTTTCTTTACTTTAAAAAAATGTATTTAATTTTATTCTCAGGGCACAGAATTGTATTGATATTACTATAATTGGTACAGTTATGTCTCTCTTTATTTGCTAATTTACTTCTGTAAATAATATATTTATATATATATATATATATATATATATATATATAAAAGCCCACTGCTACCTCCAAGTAATATAATATTGGCAGTAATACCTAGCTAAGTCCTTCTCTGGGAACACATCTAGCTCTCTTCCCTGGAGGAAACCATGGTTGTGATGGGTTTTGATTGGAGCTCTGATAACCAGTACATTCTAGAACGTTCACTCTGGCAGTGGTATGAAGAATGATGGAGTTGGGAAGCAGGTTGGTCTAGAGGAAGAACAATTAGGAGGTTCTGGTAGTGAGGGGACCAGGAAGAAACTGTTATTTGCACTCAAAACTGTTCATAGAATTCCTTTGTGAGATGTTTCTCCCCAGCCCTTTGGACATATCTCATAGAATAGTGTTTTCGAGAAACCCGCATAATCCATAAGGCTTCCTGGCAGTGTCTGCAGAACGTGCAGGTTCTCAGCTCCTCCCTTGGAGGTCATAACCCAGTGGGTATCATGTCTGTCCCAAGGGGCTGCGTATGTTATCTTACTCCGGCTGATTCCCAGGATGAGCCATGACTAAGAATCTTTCGGAGAGAATGCCTTCTTCGATGCAGTTTGAACAGCCAAGTAGCTTTACTTTTCTCAAATATGCATTCGTGTATTTGTCCAATTTCTCTGGGGTGGGTGGGGTAGGGCGCACAGAAAATGCACATGTGATGTTGTGGGTTGCTTTGCCTCAAGTCCCAATTGCCAGCCGGGAAGGGAAGCAGGAGTCATCATCAGGTCAGTTGCTAGTTGGAAGCTCTGCTTACCCCATGGCGGTACCACAGGAAGACGTGAAATGAACTTTCCCCTTTCGAAGGATTTTGTGACTTCTGACGCCTCCACTGTATCCTTTTCTGCCAGTGTGACAGCCCAGTGAAGTGCATGAAATTCACCCCACTGCAGACTTTGTGGGGAGGGCTTGATGGTCTAAACCGGCTAGCTGGTCACAAACTTCAGCTTCCATCGGAATCGCCTGGAGCCCTTATTCAAACAAGCATGGCTGGGCCCCACCCTGCAGTGCCTGGTTCAGCAAGTCTGGGATGGGTGGTGGAAATCCATATTTACCAGTCTCCAGACCATGCTGATGCCACTGGTCAGGGAACACACTTTGAGAACCACTGTTCTAAAGTCCCCAGCATAACCTCCTTCAGCCTCTGTGATTGATTCGAGGGTCTCAACCCATCAGCCCCTGGCCTTGTCCTGGCCGCATGGGTGGGATGCCTCAGCCTCACGCATATTACTCAGGTCTGTCCAGCTACAATGACGCGCAGGTCTGTCCAGCTACAATGACGCGCAGGACTGTCCAGCTACAATGACACACACGACTTCTGCTTCATTAGAAAGACACCCGTCGGAAGCAATGTGGTATACGGACCTTGGACCAGAGCTTGAATGGTGATTGTACCATGACCACGGAAGCCCGTTTGAAGGCCAGTGGCCTCCTGGAGAAGAGGCTGAGAGATTCAGAGAGATGGCACCCAGACTTGACCTTCAGCCCAACTGGAGGTCAGCTTCTCCTGCAAGCGCTGATTCTGTGGGACTTCTCACTTACCTGAGCCAGTAAATTCTCTTTGTTGCCTATGTCCGTTTGGACCGAGTTTTCTGTTAGTAACAAGTAACTGACTTAGAGAGGTGGCCTCTTGAGGGATGTTGGGTGCGTCCTGTAAGTCATTAGTCAAAACTGCAGGTGTGACCGTCCAGTGGCAGTTATATGGCCGTCGCCTCCCTCCTGGAGGTGATTCACAAAAGGAATGCAGGTACCAGGAAGGACTGTCCTAACAGTTGCTTTCTCGTGAGTCATGGCCAAGTCAACTCCCCACCCCCACCTCTTCCGAAATCAAATGCTTGTTATGGACTCAGTACAAAGGAGCCCCTACTGAGGATTACATTCTAAGAAAACCGCCTAGATATCCCAAGGCCAAGGACGGTTTTTGCAGGCTTGCTTTTGAACAATTTCAGAAAGGGGGAAAAAATGTGGCCAAACATAGGAAAGTGTTTACAGCTGGAGTGAAACTCCAAAAGGAGTTGAGCATGAGGCCTGACCAGTGGTTCCTACTGGGAATGATGCGGCCCTTGGGGAACATCTGGCAATGTCTGGAGAAGTTTTTTAGCTGTCCTGCCTGGGGCGTGGGGGGGAATGACCCAGGGGCTACTGACTTACAGGGGGTAGAGCCCAGGGCTGCTGTAAAACAAACAGCTTACAGAACACAGGACAGCCCCTACAACAAAGAATCATCTGACCGGTCCAAAATGTCAGTGATATCACAGTCAAAACATCCTGAACTAGACTGAGAGAGAAGTCAGGTGATTCTGTAATGTGTAGTAGTACGTAACGAGTAGGGTCAGGGGACATGATTTGGAACTTAGGTGGCCCAACAGAAAGATGTTCTCTCTCTGAACAAAGAAGACACAAGCTGGGTCTCGCCCAGTAGAAAAACAGATGTGAATGCAGGCTCAGAGGGCAGTGGGGAGATTTACAGACCTGGAAAAAGGAGAGCAAACCGCAAGTAGTTTACATTTCAGTTGTCGTAGACCCCTATAGGACATCCACTGTCCAGTTGCACTGTGCACTAGTGGGTATCCTATATTTTGCAAAGTGTTGGGTTTTGGTTTACCTGTTTTTCAATGAAGGAATGAAATTCTGGACCAGTTTCACTTTATTTTCCAGGAACTTGTGATAACTAATTCCTAAGATTCTGCCCAATTTGGATCGTTCTCGTTCACTGTAACTGCAATTCACAGGAGGTTTTGGGATGCGGTACTACAGCATTTAAAACACTCTTACAGTAGGGGTTGCTAAGGAAATGGGGGCTTTGCGGCACTACTGAGCCAACTGAATGGGAACACTCATTAGAATGTGAGAATTTTAATCTGCAAGTCCTGAGTAATGCAGCAGGGTCTGTAAGTATATATCATTTCATCATGATAATTCTATTTTTTAAGCTTTAAGTTTTGTGAAGGTGAGAGTTGGTGTAGCTTATGTTTTCTTGTTGTGGATCTGGTGTATATTCATGTTAGACTGCTGGTCACCCCCTTGAAGGGCTGAGTTTCTAAATGATGACGCTTCCTTCCAACCCTGATCTTGGGGGAGGTTTTGTCTTAGCATCTCTAAATTGTTTCAGAAACACACTCACGAGGAGTGGGAATGCCGATAACAACCATAACCGCAGTGTGGAGGGGGCAGTCCTCGTTCTCAAGCCTATCGTTAGGGTCCTATGGTGGATGGAAGGAACTGTGTCATTTGGAATTGTTGGAGGGTAGAGTGGCTGAAGGTGGGAGGAGATACCAGAGGGTTAGCCCAGTGCAGTTGAGGAAGGTGTTTGTATGTTGTTTGGATTCATATCCCGTGAACAGTTAGTAAGCCATCGAAGGTTTCTGGTCGGGGTAGTGGGAGCAGATACGTGTATTCAGAAATACGGTTCTCTGAGTAGATGATTACGTCCATACAGGATCCCAGGGCACCTCTGTGATTGCTGAAAGCCTTTGTGCTCTGAATACAGAGAGGCAGTATAGGTGAATGGTTAAGAGAGAAGGTGCTAGAGCCAGTCTTCCTGGGTTCAAAGCCTGCCTCTCTCACCGACTAGCTCTCAAGTGCCATGCAAATTGTTTAACCTCTTCTTATGCCTCACTGTTTTCACCTGAAACGTAAGAATGACAAATGCACCCACTTCTTATGAGAATTCAGGGCATTCGTATGAGTAAAGTGCTTAGAGCAGTGCCTGGCATAGAAAAAAGGCCAGAAATTGCGAGGTACTATTATCAGAAGTGACGTTTGTTGTTGTTGTTGTCTTCAGCGCCCCCTGTAAAATGCAGAGGGATTGCAGGGCGGGCCGAGGGTTGGAATGAAGGCGGGCAGCCGGCCTGCACACGCAGATCCCTTGGAGAGCTTTCCAGAATATCCACACTGAAATCCTACTCTAGATCAATCTGATAACCAATTTGGAAATGGGGCCTGGGCGTGAACTTCCGAGGTGACTCGCATTCTAATTGTGAATCACTTGGTGTCCAGCCTGAAGCCCGGCCTGGCCCAGGGTAGCGTAGGAGGCAGGCAGTGCAGTTGGGTTGAAGAGGCCTCCCCCTGGGGAGACAGGGAAGTTGGGGTGGCCGCGGCAGAAGAAAGAGCAAATCCCCTACTAGTGTTCCAGAATGGCCTCCCTGTCCTCTCTGCACCTCCTGCTCCCGGCTGACATCTCTCATCCCAGCTCGATGTGTGAGCTGTAAGAGAGCCAAAGACCATGGGAGGTCAGCAGCTCCGCAGAGCCAGACGGTCAGGCATCCAGCTGGCGTCTACCTATCAGTGATGGATTACGTATCTCCGTTCTCCCGCCTCTATGAGTCAGTCTACCAACAGGGACCTGCTATGGGGCCAGCCACTTGCCAGGGGACTGGGGGGCAGGGGCCAGATAGCGATGTGGCTGCTGTTGGGGGTGAGTTGTTACTGTTTTGTTTGCTTTTTCTCTGGGAGCCAAAATTCAGGCTTGTTAAGTGGTAATTGACAGTGCTTTCTTCTAAGGAAGTTTCTCCCGGATTTGCTGCCAATAGGAAGTGCATTATCCCTCAGAGCACTATAGCATTCATTTATCGAGTGCCCACTCAATTATGAGGCATGACAGAGTTTGCCGTCTAAGAGAGGAAAGACCACTTAATGATTCCTGGAGTCAGAAGTTGGGAATGAATGGACAGACAGATCAAAAAGTTAAGGGGATTCCATTGTCATTGGAGAAGCACTTCCAGCAGAAGCTGGGTCTTCCACTGCAATCTTAAAGGAACCCTTGAATAAATTGTGTGGGAGAGAAAGTATGTTTTTTGAACATAAACGAATCGTGATTTCAGCTGATCTGATAGGATCACAAACCACAGTTGCAGTTGTGCCCACCACCATGGGACCAGAATTAGCACCTCCTAGAGATTAGAATTCTATTTTGAGATCTTAAGAACTGTTTGCCCTGATCCAGGAGAAATGGAACTCTCTCAGATGGTGTGTTTATTACAACAGATTTCTGGGCTGGGTCAAATGATTTTTCTGGATGGACAATTCTTGCATGTGAAGGAGATAAAAAGCTTCACCCTTTGGGAGGGACTTTGTTCTAGAGATGGGGGGGGGGGGACTCTTGCTTACTGACCCAAATGGAAGGATGATTGATGGCCAATGACCCCAATCAGAGCTTGTTCCTAAATTGACTTGGATTTGCTTTGGGAAGAGGATATGGATGGCCATTTGGAAGCACAGATCAGAGGTCTTTTACAGGTAGAGATGGAGAGGGTGATAATACAGGAATTGGGATAAGGGGTTTGGGAGAAGAGTAATACCTGAGATTTGCCCTAGATCTAATGTTTACCTTTCACCTTCTTAACACAAACACCCCAATATCACCAACATCCTTCTCTGCAATCAAAATGTATTCCTTTCCTGCCATCAGAAGTAAGCACCTTGAAGGGTAAGAATTATGGTTTAAATACTTAGGAGGCCTGCCATGTTTATGCATTGAATTAGAATGACTATACAAACAGATCTTTTAATTCATTTCCTGCGGTTCTCATGGGGAATTTCAGAGAGGCAACTTTCTGGGAAGAAGTGACTGCAGGGTGGGTGGAGGGTGGTTTAGTTTTGTCTCTTTGCATTTCTTCATTGCTCTCTCGGCTTTGCCAAAGATGCCAAGAAAGAACAAAGAGCTGAGGGAGAGAGGGCTGGTTGGCATAAAGACTATTCAGAACATTCAAGAGAAAATCTGCAGAGGTCACAGAAGATCTTCTCTCTCTTTTATAGCGTAGCCTGGCTAGAGGGGCACTGTTCTAAGTACGAAACAGAAAAAACGAAGGCTCTGTCTTACATAGCGTGTGCAGAATGTCTTGACTTTGCACACACACTGCCTTTCTTCTGAGAAGGTTCAAAGCACTCTGCAAACATGACATCGTTACTCCCCGGAGGAGACTGGGGACCCACGCTCAGGAGAATAATCCCCGTGTGGTAGTTTGGAGGAGCTCACGCATAGATCAACTTTCAGGGGTAAAGCCAGTGTCCCTGGATTGTTTGAGTTAAAAATCTCATGTACGGAAAGGTGGGCATCGACGCTAAAGGTGTCAGGACGCCTTCACGGACATGAGGTCTCTCGATGAACTCTACGTCACAGGCTTTAAAAAGGCACACTGAACATTTTTATAGTTTCTCCTTCTTTTCTCCCAAATGGCCATTCTTAGAGTTGACTTTCATCTAGCACTTTTTTTTTTTTTTTGGAGCCAGACAAAAGCGAAATGACGGAACAAAACAAGAGATACCAAGTAGGATCCATGTTATCATTGGCTCCTCTCAGGCGAAACCCCTGAGTCTTAGACGGGAGTCATTAAAAAGAGAAACGAAAACATCCCAACTCCCTGTGTTGTTTTGATTAGGGTCTTGTGGCAGAGCGCAGAAGTAAAAAATTCTCTTAATAACTTGAAAAAAGAAAAAAAAAACAGGAGTTATCATCTGTGGCAGGTAAAGTCCTGTTTTCTGTCTTTGCGAGGGAATTTTAGTCACATCAATCAGGTTGCTTCTTTTCCCTTTTTTCCCACTCCGCCCCCGCCCCCCCCCGGATCTGATCTGGGCCCTGCCTCCGGGCTCTCTCTCTCCAGAAATCTCAGCAGGTTCCACCCGTGGGAGATAATTCACAGACTATGAAGATAGATGGAACTCTGCCTTGTGGCTCTCTTAGCATGTCCTGCAATCAAGTCTGCTTCAGGGCAAGATCCGCTGGAGGAATTATTGGAAATATTATAACACGGGTTATTTGGAAATCGAAGGGGAAAAGCAGAACTTTCGACCAATCAGGTCAATTCTCTTCCGGTTTCCTTGGACTCAGGCGTGAAAAGGCTGTAATCCGCGGATTTCCACTAACAGGTCTGTTCCCTGTCACGTGGAGTCGCTGCTCCGCCAGAATCTTCATTTGCGTAATCACCGAGGTGTCTCTGGAAGGCGGCGTTACTGGTCATTTAAACCTGGCTCGGCTGTAGATACCCGTCCTGCGTCTAGACTTGGCACGCGCCTGTGTTGGGTTTACAACCCCAGCAGCGAGCCGACTGCGCCTTTTCATGTGGTTATCTGGGCTTTGAAGGGCTCTTTGTGGTTTTCTCCCCAAATACTCCCTTGTTTAATTAAAAAAAAAAAATCTTCTTGAGGGTATGTTGGGAGTCTGATTTATTTGCATTGGCTTGTGGCATTCATTTGTGATCAGATGGCCAAGTTCATCTTCTCGGCTTTCCCTGTTGCACGCATTACACTTGCTAAGAAATCGCCAGTGTCTTTCCTTCCAAAGGCTAACCCCTTTAGGCGGGACACTTGGAGCCTCCTGCCCTCCACCTCCCGTCTCCGTGAGCTCATCACCCCCTCTTCCGACTCAGAAGCCGCTGCTGCAGTCATGCATTATCTCACAGCTTATCGTTGACCTTGGTTGTTAGTATCACGTGGCAAGGGGCACATGAAATTGTTGCCGTTATATACATGTTGTTATGCCCGAGAAGGCTGAGGGTCATAAAACATTACTGTGTGGTCACCATGTAACTGGCCTTCCTTCTGGTCTTCTTAAACTTTCAGGACTCTGTCCAGTCTCTTCAGCTGCATCGACACTCCTATAATTTTGGGGGTCACAACCCTGGAGCCCACACAACTAGGAGTCTGTAACATGCACACATTTAAAGGGCCTTAAGTGGTTAATGAGGATAATCTGCAGCCCGGGACTATACTTCCTATGACCTTCTGAAATCCCCACCGGGATCCGAACTCAGACCCAACATGTCTGAGGCTTTCATAAAGTTCTGGCCTTTGGAACACATAGCATGGGCCTCTCCTACACGTGACACTTTATACTGGAATCCCTGTGTAACTCGGCAGTGCAGAGTCTGGGACCGGACACAGACAGACCTGTGTGGCACTGAAATGGCTTCATGGAAAGAAGTTAACAGTAGGCTTCCGCTGTGTGTCGTTGTAACCACTGAATGCGATCCGTGGTGCTCCCTCAGTGATCTAGATTACATGGACCATACGCCGTTCGTAAGGTCTGAGCTCTGCTGGGTGGGCACTGGGGGTGCACGTCTGTCCCCTGCCTACAGCCTGGAGATGCTCCAGTTCATGGCCTGAGCACCTGTGTCCAGGGCCTGGAAGCCCACAGCCATTCCCGCTCACGGAGCTGCATGTGCTCACGGATCTGAGAGCAGGAGAGCCCTTCGGCCAGAACCCGGCCAGCTCTCCAGGAGTGCAGAGATGCCTCGCGCAGAGAGACGGTGAGGTGCCCATGCTCCCTACGGGAAAGGGAGAATGGCCCTCGCCAGAGCAACGTGGGATTTCGGAGCGGAGAGCTCTCCTGCTCTGGTGGGGAATAACACCAAAAAGTGGCCCTCTTAAAACTTTCTCTTCTTCCCTAGGCGCCACAGGACCTCTGAGTTCAGGAACGTGGCCGACAATAAGCAGCTATGTTTGATAACTCCAACGGGAGATTTGCAACCCCTTGATAAAACTTTAAGTTGCCTGGACACGGTCCACTGATAAACAGCTGAGTGAGTAACTCGTAGGAGATTGTGTGTGTGTGTGTGTGTTAGGATTTCTGGACCCTACTGGTGGTAAGATACACCCCAAATGTAAATAATGCCCCCTCTGCTTGTCTAGAGGATGACTGTTGCCTTGTTTAAGAAACAAAGGATACATTTTCCAAGGACTGTTGTGGAAGGGACTTTCTTTGACCCTGGGATGGCTTTGCAACATTCTTCATTTTTATCTCTCTAATGTGATGTGATGTGTGCTGGCATTTGGATTCAGAAACTGGGGTTTGCATCTGGGCCCTGTGACTCCTGAGCATGGCGTCCTTGAACCTCACTTTGTTTGGCTGGTGTAAGGAGACAGTTTTCGCCCTACTTATCTCTTACAGCCTTTCATCTGGCTCCAAAGAGAGAAGGCACATGTGAGTGATGGTCAGTGGTTTTCATGCAGGATCCAGTGAGACATTGGCTGTGACAGTGTTTTGATAGTCAGAACTTAAAGTTATAAGGGAAGGGGTGGCATGAGTACATCGGTATAAGGGCCTTAGTGACCCTCCTGGTAGGGGGAAAGGGGACCAAAATCTCAACACCTTCCCATGTTGTATGTCACGGTATAGAAACCTTGTGGGTGGGCTGGGCGATCAGATACCACTGACGTATAAAAAGGCCTCTATTAAAAGCACTAGGGGTACACAGATATACTGGAGCCTTGTTTCCAAAAGCAAGGGTTCTGGCCTTCAGTGAATGGCTTGAGTGGATGAATTCAGCAAGAGGGTGGTTGGGGTCCGGAGAAGCTTGTTGAATGAGGCTCCCTTGCCTGGGATAATACTGAGTAGGAGGCCCGCCCGCCCGCCTGCCTTCCCTCCCTCCCTCCCTCCCTCCCTCCACCTGAAGATCCACGTGGCCCAGACAGGAGTCTGCACTGTGTTTGATGAGAGAGGGGAGTGGTTCTCAACTCTCAGCTGCTGAATCTTGAAATGCCCCTTCCCTATCCTGCAGTAGAAATCATAGATTATATCACAGGTGCGCATATAACCCCAAAATATAATCGGAGTAATGTCCTAAGAGTAACATAAAGGAAAAAGGAATCAAAAGCAATTTGTAATAAAGCCATATGACCCAACCACAGCAGACACAATGCGGCAGTCTGATGTTGCACATGCACAATCTGTATGAGCACGTCTGCCGACTGTTACAGGAATCGTGAGTTGGAGACTCCCGTCCCAAGGGGCATAGCTCTTAGTGATGTGATATTTGGAAATGATGAGCCATAATTAGTAATGTTCTAAACAAAATAAACAGTCTTCCTTGTACTGTACGTGATAGCTGCGTTCCTAGAAATTGCAGTGTATTTTTAAAGATTTACTTATTTATTTATTTATTTATGTGACAGAGATCACAAGTGGGCAGAGAGGCAGAGAGAGAGGGAGAAGCAGGCTCCCCGCTGAGCAGAGAGCCCCATGAGGGGCTTGATCCCAGGACCCTGAGATCATGACCTGAGCTGAGGGCAGAGGCTTTAACCCACTGAGCCACCCAGGCACCCTGAAATTACAGTGTGTTTTAAAACCACCCAGATACATTGTGCTTTTATATAAAATAGAACCGGGATCTAGGCTCAGATCACCACAAACAGGGAAGAAGTCCTTGGTGCCTGGTGGAATATCTTTGGATGTTGGGATCGTGTGAGCCATTTTTCTTGATGTCTAGTATGTGTCACCTGTGTTGCTTTGTCTGGAATTCCTGGTCCTTCCCACTAAAGGCCAGCAACACACCTCCAGTCACTGTGCCAACCAAAATGTGCTCTTAGAGACCCAAACACCCTCTTAGAGGTAGGTCATCCGTGTTTGTGCACATGGCATGATCTCTTTCTTCTTTATGGCTGAGTAATATTCCCGTGTGTGTGTGTGTGTGTGTGTGTGTGTGTGTGTGTGTGTGTGTGTGTGT